>NC_047111.1:41558124-41858124 GCF_902500255.1 Thalassophryne amazonica | reverse complement strand
AATATCCAGTGTCGAATGTTATGTACAGAGACAGGTATTGATAGTTTTTTCCCACCTTATTGTATTTTATTTATTTATTTTTAGTTTTTTTTTGCTGAATGACAATAAAACAAGTCTAAGTGGTGGGCATGAGACACAGTATCCTCTCAAACCTCCAGCAAACTGGAAAACAAATCACTTGGGCCCTCGGGCAAAGCTCCTTAATCTACAAGTTCTCCCGATGTGTAGTTGAGCGACATCCATGACAGCACCCTGACATCAGAGAGTGAATCATTGTAAAGCGCTTGAGTTTCTGATTCAGATGGAAACGTGTGATATGAATGCAGTCCTTTGCTATTTTACTTCCGACCACAACTGTATTTGCTTCTGTTGGTGATGGAGTACTCTGGTTAGCTGGGTGTTTGTTCCAGCAGAGCCCAGGACCATCTGTGATCTGTGAAGAAGAGATCTCAACTGGGGCTGCAGCTATCAATTATTTTAGTAATCGAGTATTCTGGTGATTATTCTGGCAATTAATTGAGTAATCGGATAAAAAGTACTTTTGCGTTTCTAAACAACATCAACAGTCCAGGGCTCTTCCTAAGCAGTGGCACAATGTTGCTGTGCCATCACACAGATTGTCAAATTGAATGTATCCCTTTTCTGTGTGTCCTGGGTAATTATTTATTTTTTTTACTTTACAAGTTTTGGATCAGTCCCGGTGTCAGGAGCTCAGCCAAAGTCAGGCCAAAGTCGTGCAATTTTGCCGAAATGGCGATGGATGTGGTTTTCTGTTTTTGTTTTTCCCAACTTGTAAAATTAACCATTTTTAAGTATGTTTTTAAAAGGTGGGGACGTGAGTCCCTATAAATAGAGGCAAGGCAAATGTTCCAATATTTAAAATCTGCTCAAGCATGATTGATGGTTGTACTGGTGCTTGCAATGAATCCATGTTACCACCAAGTAGGATCTTTCTTTTGGCCACTCCTGTTTTCCTTGTGCACATCACAGTGTGCTACGTGTGGAGTCACATGGTGATTTGACCCGTGTTTTAAGCCAGACACCCTTCCTGAAGCAACTCCATGTGGTCTTCAACTGGGAACCTACTGTTAGAGAGGCAGGGGTACTGACTTGCTTGCATCATTGTGACCTCCCCATATGGAAACCAATCTTGAAAAAAGGATGAGCACTCCACATTACTATTGTTTCGTACTCTGTGGTAAAAAAAAAAAAAAGTTTCGGCTAGCACGTGGTGTGGCGCTAACATTCCCACCTCATTACATGGAGCAGTCACTGCTGAAATTCCAGAGCTTAATTTTCCAGTCAATAAGCAGAGACTTAAACATTGACATACTTCTGCAGTAGAAAGAGAGTGTAGATTGTAACCACAATTACAGTTTCAGGCTGTTCGAATAAGCCTTTAGGTTAAAAGGCCTGGAAACAAATGACAGAAAATGTTTAGTTTATTGTGTTTTACAGCGTGATGGCATTTTGTTCTGCGGTTCAGATGTCAGTACAGTTGGATCTGGAACAAACATATTAACATCGTGACTACTCATACACATCATGGAATATGACACTTACGCAGACAAAGAGCAGCAAAAGGGCAGCATTCACCATTAAATAATGACCCCAGACATAAAAAACACACACAGGACAAAGTACAGAACGTACTGGCATCAGGCTTGTGCAAATTCTGAATTGAATTGAGAAGTCTCCCAAACTCCAATTTCAGTGCCATGAATTTGAATTGACTTTGAATTGAGGATGCAAAGAAGAAGTAGAATTGAAACTTGAATTGAAGGAAGTAGACTTGAATGTCCATGAAATTCCATGAAATTCCAATTGATAATTTTGGGTATTCCAGAACTTGAGTGGACTAGAATGGATTTGAGTGGCTGGTCTGCCTCGCAGGGAGATGAGCGCTGTTTCCTCCAATCCTTACAATAATCATGCCAAATATTAATGTAGTCTTTCTGTTGTTGTCGCTCTTGGTCTCCAAGCAAACTCTTTTATCATCAATTATCCCAAGACCCTAAGGATTCAATCTAATGTTTGGGAATTACCCAGCAAATAGATTAATCAGTCAGAACAAAAAGATCGTACAGTTGCCAAGCACATAGCTCAGGTAGTTCCACAGAAAACAACTAAAGTAAAAGATCTGCCTGTTTAATGAGGCGGGGGGAAAAAAATAATACCCAAGCCATTAGCTTCCAAGTACAGGCCTGTTGGAATAAGAGTGCAGCTGTTTGGTTACAGCACAAAGAAGAAGAAAGGAGACGCTTTATGCCTTTATGGTAGCAGATCCCTTCCACTTTCTTAGCTTTAGAGAAAGCAGAGAGACTGAAAAACACATTAAGACACTTAACGTTCGTGGTTGCTACACAAACGACAATAAAGTTCCCGCTGGCAGAGGCATGCATTAAGAACTACCAGAAGTTCCATTTTTGATGGTGTGGGCCATTAAAATCATTGCAAGCACTCTCCAACAGAATTAGAAAAATATTAGTGTTGCTCCATAGAATCTGGCAGAATTACAATAATAATTGGAAAACTGCCAATCTTTGATGGATGACAAACAATGGTAACAAACGTGTGAAAACCCAGTGAATGATGTAAGTTGCTTATATTTTGTGGCTCCCTGATATAAACAAGTTTTGGGAATCATCATCTTAATGAGCTTAATGAGCAGTTATCCAATTCTCCAGACAGGAAAGGGATGTCACCCTACTGAGTCACAATGTTCCCCTGTGTGTTCTTTTTCAGACTGAACACTAATACCTCTACAGAAATTATTACATAAGTCTCAGCTAGTTCTTAGGAAGGGGCCTGTGTGTGTGTGTGTGTGTGTGTGTGTGTGTGTGTGTGTGTGTGTGTGTGTGTGTGTGTGTGTGTGTGTGTGTGTTGTGTGGTGGTGTGTGTGTGTGTGGTGGCAAACATACGGCCATGCAGTCATATAAAAACACACACACACAAAGTCAGAAAAACAAACGGACAGCCAACGGAGAGAGAGAACATAGATGCAGAAGAAACTCAGACAACACTGTACACAAACACCACAGTGAAAAGACATGCTGGGAGTTGCCTTTGTGTGTAGCTCTGTCCACAGAATCAAATGAAAGTCTTTTTAATAATAGATCCTGACAGTTTTATTGGTCTGTATTCACACTTGGCACATGTACATTTGTATGTGTGCCGGTGCATTTTTTTTTCTTTGTTTAGTTGCTGGGGTCCTGCTGTTTACTGAATCCTCTCATTTACATCATTCAAAACAGTAGATGTTCTATAGGATCAAGTCTTAAGGGTGGTGCTCAAATGTTTGCATACCCTGCCAGAATTTTTAGGGTTTTGGCCAGTTTTCAGAGAATATGAATAACACCACAAAAACATTTTTTTTCTCTGTGCTTATTCTTTTTATATCATAATAACAACAGAAAAAGACCCAAATGACCCTGATCAAAAGTTTACATACCCCTGTTCTTGATACTGTGTTTTGCCTCCTTTAACATCAATGACAGCTTGGAGTCTTTTGTGGTAGTTGTGGACGAAGCTCTCTGATAGTAAAGCTGCCACTGAATATGTCTTGACTTTATTTGCATCAATTATGAAGAAATGCAAACAGTATGGCACTCTATGGTAAATCAGCATGGAGTAGACAGTTCTCAAAAACTGAGTGACTGTGCCCAGTGTCCTAGTTGTTTTATGAAGCAAATACTCAGCTCTCGTGCAAACGTAGACTTGTGAATGTTTCTTGTTGGGGCGGACAGATATTTTACAGCATAGTGGGGAAAAAAGACGATGAGTTTGTGGTGACAGAGAGATGGAGTATTGAGTGCCAGTGACAGATATGAATGCATTTTTCATTCATCAGTTACTTAAAATGCAAATTCTTGGATTCTCATTTTTAAAAACATCTCTAAATTTGGTGCTCTGCACTCATTAGTGTAGTGTTTTTACACTACACCTCTCAGAGATTAGCTGTCAGTCAGACCGAACAGTGTAGGCAGAAGATTGACATCTCTTCTTTGGATATTCATGAAATGTTTGGAACAGTTCCACAGTTATTCTCCACACACACATATTGTGCCATTTGAATATGCGTCTGGAGAGAGTGAGTTGGAAGTGTGCCGGATTAGTCAGGATGAAGTGAGAACAGCCATGAAGAGGATGGAGTGTGCAACGGTGGTTGGTTTAAATGATATATAAGTGGCGGCAGCGGAGTTTTTTTTTTAAGCAGATTGTTTAATAAAATCCTAGAAAGTGAGCGAATGGTTTGTGAGTGGAGAAGTCACTGGTAAGTCCCTTGGCATCTCCCTTATTTTCACTCAGGATGGCCACAACAGATCGAAAGTGGATTTGCATGTTGATTTGGCAGATGTTTTATGCTGGATGCCCTTTCTGACACACTCCATTTTGGAGAATGGGCAGGGGTGGAACCAGGAACCTTCCACACTGAGACCAAGAGCACTTAACCACTTGGCCACCAAACCCTGCCATAGAAGCGTTTTCTGGTGCTGATTTTTAAAAATAAGACTGATGTGCACTGCTGTAGTACCTACAGAGACATAAGTTGCTCAGCCACGATATGAACTTATGTGATGGGGTTAGTGCAAGCTATGTCAAGGAAAGAAGACCTGTGGTCAGCAATATGGTTTCATGCCAAGAAAGAGCACAACAGATACAATATTTGCACTTGGAGTGCTGATGAAAAAATATGGAGCAGGCAGAAGGATTTGCTTTAAGTTTTTCTTTTTGTTGTGGATTTGCAGAAAGCCTATATTAGGGTGCCAAGAGGAGTTACAGTGTTGTATGAGCAGTCTAGAGTGACAGAGAAGTACTAGGGTAGTGTGGGATATATGTAAGGACCTTTTAACTTTTACAAATGTTTAAAAACATGACGTAGAAGCAAAACAAGCAAAATTTAACCCTTCTTATGTTAAAATCAAAATACCGACCAGTCCATAGTGCATTAAGATCAGTTCAAGGGTCTCTTTTGTCGATGTAGTTATATCACGTTAAAACTGATTTTTGATTTGTATAGGTTAATTGTTAAATCCCTATTAACTAACTTAATGAAGATTCACACCTGTACCTTGTTGTACATTCTGTGTTGTCGAATCCACATTGAAATACACTCCTGTTCCCCCTGACCCTCAATGTAGTTGATTTTGTTTATGGCCCATTCAAAAGTCTTGACACTTAGTTTGCAGACGGCGAGTGAAATGTTGCTTTGCATTACCGGTGGCGAGATCCGTCAGACTCTGACTCAGATGTTTGCCATGGTCCAGTAAATTTTTTTTCATGTTTAAAAATTTTCGATAGGCAGTCACTTTGTATTGTGTAAGACTTATCATGCTAGATTTCAGAAGCTAAGCAGAGTGGGGTTCTGGTTAGTCCTTGGATGCTAGACCTCTTGGGAACACCAAGGACTGTGTGTGTATTTCCAAGTAAAACTGGACTTGTATTGCGAAGGGCATCCAGCGTAAAACTTGTGCCACATCTCAAAGCTGATCCTTGGTAGGACCACTGTGGTGACCCTGAACAAACGGGAGCAGCCAAACGGACGACAACAACTTAAACTCTGACGTTCATGCTAAAATGCCGGCAAGAGTTGAGCTCCACTACCACTATGTCACCTCTGCTAGTATGCCATTCCTGCTCCGTTTGCCCTTTGCCGGGCTTCAACTGGCCAACATCAGAGGCTTGACTGGATGTGCCATCTCCTCTGGATCCCTTGGGCATGCAGTGCCTAATAACAATGCACCAGTAGCAAGTGACGCTATTACATAGTTACATTGAGTTAATATAGGCTACATCATATGACAACTGCTGAGTGGACGTTCAGCTCTGCCAACCTAAGCTACTGCAACCGTGGCGTGCGCTATGCAAACCCCCGTCCTCTGATGGCAAAGTTAAGCCATGTCCAATAGTAATCCAGTGAATGTCACCAAACGTCGCCCTCTGCTGAGTTACGTATATCGACCTGCGTTAAAGACAGGAAATTTGGACCCCCTACAGCGAGCCTTCTCCGGCATTTCACAGATTTTGAGAATCTGCTATATGTCAGCCACTTCACATGTGTCTTGAATGGGACAGAACCATAAAAGGTTTTTAAGTTGATGTAATTTATAATCAGTTCTCTGGAGCATCTATTTTGATTACAGAAGAAAAAACGTTTAAAGCAGTGAATGGGTGATGCTTCAAAGGAAAGAAGGAGGTTCTTGTTTTAAAGATGTGCTGTCTGTGGTTATGTTTTTTTTTTTATTAAAACCAGCAGCAGAGGTGAGTCATCTCTGAATGACCACTGTGCAAATGATGCTCGGAGGTGATTGATTCACTGACATGAAGACTTACTGCTGCTGAGGATCACAGTCCAACTATTTCTGTGTATGTGTGTGGACGTGCGCATGCGTGCATGCTCAAGGCACGTTAACATTATTTTATTCCTGTCAGTCCAGCAGAATGACTCAGTGCACTGTTTGATTCCCCACATTGTAATTTTTAACGAGATGAAGCTCGTCCAAAGCAGACATCCTCAGAAAATTCTAATTGTGTGGGTGTTTGTGGATAAACATCTGTGCGGTTGTGTCTGTCCAGTACATTGTATATTACTGTTTGAATGTAAGAGTGTCAGTGCTGAGGGTTGTGTGTGTGTGTGTGTGTGTGTGTGTGTGTGTGTGTGTGTGTGTGTGTGTGTGTGTGTGTGTGTGTGTGTGTGTGTGTGTGTGTGTGTGGGTGTGTGTGTGTGTGTGTGTGTGTGTGTGTGTGTGTGTGTGTGTTCCTGCAGTGCAGACAGACTCAGGCGATAACACAACAGAGCACAACTACATTCCATTCAGATAAAGTGTATCCTCACATTTTGCTCAGAACATGATTTGATGTGAAAATGTTACTTCCACAAAGTACTCTAATTACAAAATCGAGAGAATATTTTATGTTGGAAGGACAGACACTGAATGGAGACAAAATTGTTCCCAATTTCACTTGAAATTGTTAGCTCATCCAGCATGGTTTGGTGAAGTGTTTGGTACTGGAAGCTTGGCGACGTACTCACAAAATGTGATGTCTGAGATGCAAGATTAAATATTTTATCTTTCATTTTATCTATCACAACTGGGCTGCATCCAGACATTACCCAGTTAACCCTCTGGGGCCGATGCCGTATACGACGGCTAAGCCCAAGCTTTACCAAATTATAAATAACTTTTTAATGATATGAGATAGAAACTCACTTTTTTTTTTGCTGAAAAGTCAACTCCGCGACTTTCGAGCCAGCCATCGGCCATCTTTGTACTCCTCATAGAAGCTGTGTGATGACGTGCGCAATGTGAGTGTCCAATCGGAATTGGTTCACCGTCACATGGTTACCAAAATCCAGTCGTAGGGCAGATTCAGCTCGCGTGAAAAGCCAAAGATCGTTTTCAGGAGTGATATGTTACGAGTTAACCCGAATAGCCCCCTGGGAGCTCCAATGAGTAAATACTATTGGGCTCCAGATGCGCCCTGCGCCATTACACATGGCGACCACTGAAAACAGACGGCGAGCCTCTGATGACAATCTCACGTGCTCAAACAAAGAGTGTGTAACTATCAGGATTGCTCCACTAGTTTGCATTTGAATGTTACTGGATAACTCTGTTGCTTTTACCATGAAGACAAAAAAAACGCATAGTATATTGTTCAAAATGTGCATTTGTGTTTATTGTTTGAACCTTTTTGTTGTAGTCTTTCACACAAAACCTCAAATTACCTTTATAAAGTGTCAAAACAGTTGTTTATTATAGTTTGCTGTGTTTTCAGTAAATGTGTGTGGAAAATTATTTTCCGCTTTGCTTTTTCCTTCCTTATTTTTGATTGTAAAGCTTTATTACACTTATAAAACACAACAAAAGCATATATATTATGAAAGCACAGGTTGTCCTGAAAAAAAGAGACATAAAACTTGATTGTGGGATGCAGGGAGAGCTGTTAACAGCAATAATAAAACATTTATGCTAGATGAGTGAACTGTTCAAAAGGGTTAACAGAGAGGGTTAACACAGAATTTTTGGCAGCGGCAAGTGGCCGCTGCGCTTTTTTTCCAAAGCAGAACGTTTCTGGTTCAAGACCTTCTCCATGCAATGTGGAGTTGTCAGGAAGAGTGCCCGACTTTAATTTTCTGGTGCCCAAACTCATTGTTTTCAGTAATACAAATCTAGTTTCACAGCCCCCCATCAATTTGAAAAATTGTGTACTTTAATTTGAGGAATTTGTTGCTGGCTTTCCTCTTTCTGTAGCATGATGATATACTACCTGCAATAATAACTTCTTACCTCTAAAGGGAAATTGTTCACACGACATTATTTTTAGACTTGTGCAATTTTTATCACAGAGGTTTACATTGAAATTCTGTGTTTTTTGCGGGTATTTTGTTTTTCCCATGTCCTCAATTTGCAAACATTATTATTATAAATATTTCCATATGTTTAAACCACATAAGGTTGTAAGTTAGTACAAACATTAACTTGTGCTGCCATATGCAGTGTTGCGGCAAAATTCTTTTTAGGCATGTTATTAAAGAATCATAAAGCAAAATTAATGGCAAAATGTGCTCAGCATTAAAGACAAATAAAATAGATATGTTTGACTTCCCATGACAATTTAATTATTGAATTATCTTGTGTTTTTACATGTTGCTCACCTCATTATTTTTTGTCTTATGTCTGTTTTTGTGGAATCATCCATTGAGCTGTAAATCCACAAAGTACTCTGCTTTACTTTCTTTAACAGATTTATTACGTCCCTTAATAAGTTCTTCACTATAATAGGATTTTAAAAAATGATTGAAATTTTACTTTTGCAAATTTAAAAGCTGACTTTTGCTGACATACTTTTTCAAAGTCCTCCGAGGCTTCACTCACACAGGCCTGTGACTGAAGCAGCAGAAACATTTTGTCACGTGTACACAGGCGAGTCCCTGTACACATGGACGTGGGAAATGTTAGCCGGCCTAATTTTCAGTGTGAGGGGGTTTTACGCCTCCCTATCATAAAGGGGCAGTTGGCACAACGTACACGTTCTCTCTGTCACTCACACACAAATCTGGTGTGAAAATTCAGGGAAGGAGGAGGAGGATTACCCGGACAACGTGTTTTCTCAGACTGACTGTGACAGTGGGACAAGAATGAGATGATTTCAAACACACAGATTGTTGGAGTCTGACATGATCATTGTGACTGAACAAGTGCTTTAATGTATTCAGCACCGTGCCCTTATCTTCCACTTTGTTAGAACATACCAACACACTGCATGTTGTCAGCGACTCACTCATTAATATTTGCTCAACTTTGTTGCCAGTTTTTGCATTCATTGAACACATTTAAAAGAATGCAGTGTTGACGGAGGAAATTTAAAGCAGAGCTGAATTTTAACTTTTCACTCAGTGAACTGATGTGTAAACCATTTAAGATTCTAGCTAATTCAAATTTGGGAAAAACTGGAAAGCAATGGCCTCTGTCACTTTGTTCCATCTTTAACCATTCAATTTCTGTCAGAACGGGCGGGTGCCGGGCACCCGAAGCAGCTGGACCCACAATGCAGACTCCCAGATCAGGTTTATGTGTAAAAGAAGTAATCATCTTTATTTCTGGGTGAGGTTCGGTACACCGGTGCTCAATCAGTGGAGCAGAGGTACAAACAGGGTCAGGCAAAAATGCAGTCATATTCAGGCAGGGTTCGGAGGCACAAGCAAACACCGACATCAGGGATGAGGTGATAGGCTTAGTCTAAAACAGAGCAGAGTTCAAAAAACACAGCAAGGCAAAACAGGACTGAAAACAAGAGCTAGGATGTGTACAAATGACGACAAACTGGCAGTGAGCTGTGAGACTGTGAGGGCTTAAATAACTGGTGGTGTAATTAGTGGAACAAGATGCAGGTGCCAGTGAAAGTTCTGGAAGGGGGCGTGACTAGTGAACAAAGATTAAGCATGGGCAAGATAATAGGGAAGGGAATGCACAAAGTGGAGTGATGTCAGATACAAGATGCGTGAGCAGGTGCAGAGGGGAGTGAATGAAAATGCAATCGATACGTCTTGTGAATTTCTGTGCACTAAAAATAGGCTTTACAGGTTCTATGTCAACAACATTTTATTAAGTCTTACAGTAAATAAATATGAAAATTGGTCACTGGATCCTTAAACTCTGGACATAATAACGTTTACGTGGTGAATCCTTGATCTCTGAACATAAATAGTAATAAAGAATATCTGTAGTTTTTGTCAAAAATATTTTTCAGACATTATGGCATGAATGTTTTCCATACCTCTGAGCTGAGCTCTTGCAGCTGGCTGTGCTGCACATCAGGAGTAATTCATAAAGAACGCAGGAGTTCCTCACTTTGGGAGGAAAAAAAAACATTTTAGGTGATTGTAGTTATTGTCTGTATTACAGTTTTGGAGAAAGACGTGTCATTTTATTTAAAGCAGCAATTCGTTTTGAAGCTATTATTCCGATTGGACTCTGCCTCGGCAGAGAGCCGCCGACATTGGAGCTGTGCCAATGGAACGGAGGACGATTCTCATTTCTTGACCGCAACAAGACAGGAGTCCCAGTTAGTGACTTTAATCCACACAAAAGTGACTCACGATTGACCATATTTTAATGGCTTTGAGAGGGGTTAAGAAGCGGATTTCTGCTTCTGAGAGCAGTGATCAAAGAACCAACGAGCCAGGGATCGAAGCATTGCTTCATTGGTTCTTGCTTCAAAGTGGAGTCACGCTGCAGAAGCTGTTGATTACAGAGCCGCTGCAGGGTCTGTAGTCAACGTAGAGAAATTGTCATTTTCCTGACAAACACCTCAAAAACAACAGCCACTCTGAAGGACCAATAAGGGAATCGTTAAGCAAAAGCACTATTGATATTGGTGGATCAAAGAACCGGTTCTCCATACCCAACCCTAGTCAGGGCACTTCTAAAGATGTTGGATATGGCAACATGCAGGACCAGCACAGGTTCTCAGACCTGCTTTTCCTGTGGCTAAAGTTGCGTTTTTAGAAGGGTAAAGTGATCTGAATTCCATAAGAACTTTGAGTAGACTTCTGCTCCTTTTGCATTTGAAAGAGTAATGAAAGTGGGATGGTTGATCCTTTGGTATTCTGGGCACATGCGCATCGACACAGAACCTGCTGGAGACATTATAAATCCCATGCTGACATCCCAGGAGAACAGGAGGGCGGGTGGCTGTGACGGACTTTTGGGATACGTTGATGGACAGGCTGACACTGTAAAACATTGATGGGTGACTTGATGCATGGACATTGCACCCATCCCCTTAAGAAGAATTCTAACTGATCCTGCCTTTCAGTGTAACAGTCCAGTTAATGGCTTATTTGAAAATTTCCATCATGAAAAATCATTAGTCCCCCCTTAGTATCTATCTGTCTGCCCATTTGTCTTTATCTCTGTCTCTCTCCCACTGACTCAGTTTATGTGCACAAACTGTCTTTGTGCTCTTTTACAGTGCTACTTGTCAAGTGTTGGTTGTGGACGGATGAGTCCTTGATGTTATTAATGCTGAATAGCACTATGGGTGTGTGCTAAAATGGAAGGGTCATAAAGTTCTCTCTTGGGTGATATTTTTCTTCCACTTGTTAAGTGTGTTGACTGTGAACCACTTCACTGCAGTTCATTGCAGCTAATTGGTTCCATCTCAAAACCGCTTCCTCTCGCTCTCTATTCAGCCATCAGCGGATTTGTGTTAATATTCATGACCCGCATATGTTTGACAGAACTGAAACCACTTGACTGTCTATGCCCATCATTTTTACTTGCTGTGTGCGAATGGGTGGTGGCGCTCAAGGTGCCCGGGGGAGTGACAGACTCATTCTGTATTTATACCGTTTTTTCTCATCGTCTTGCATTCAGGGGAAGCTCTCTGGGGTTTGACAGGGAGAAGGAGTGTCTGTATTATGGTTTTCTTTTCTGAAATAGATTCTGCATGATATATTGTACGCTAGACAATATTACTTTCAATCCAATCAGATTAAGTCTAGTTAAATTGTCCCTGTGGGCTGTTGGGTCACTACAGGTGCAACTCATAGCCTGTGGCAGAGTATAAAAATAAAAATAGACAGGTTCAAGTGGGCTTCCAGTGGAGAAGTGTTACAGAAGACAATACGGAAGACTTCATTCTGAAGGCTGCATGTGTGAAAGTATTTGGCTGATGAAATGTGAGGAAGGAGATGAAGAGCAATGATGGCAAAACAAAGATTTGGGGTGTATCTCTGTAAAGCTAAAAAAAATTATTATTAAAAATTATATACCCATCATAAAACATTATTCTTTGATCAATCTTATGAAAAAGAAGTTAATTTTAGCTGTTTTCTGGACTATAGGTCTGAATTCATGTTGATCTTTTCTTCCGTCTCAGCGCTGCTGAGCACCCCTCCCCACTGCCGTCGTTGACCTCAGCGTCATGGAGGTTCCGATGGTTCTCCAGGGCTTTGACATGAGATGCCAGTGTCAGCTGATCTTGTTTGTGAACTTTGCACACAGAAATGGTGCTTCTGAACCCTTGCGTGATGTCAGCTATTCACCAATAACATGGCTTTGTTTTTGTGTGACAGTTAACCAGGCCAGTGACATGCGAGTCTTGCACATTGAATGTTCGTGAGATGCCTGTTTTAAGAGATACTCAGAATAGCAATGGCGACAAGAGAAATCACTCCGTGTTGCAAACCGGCAAATTTCAATAAAACTTACGCAAAATTACGTGACAAAACACAATGAACACCCTAAACTTGAAAATCAGCGTGGCAGTGAAATTGTAAGAAGATGGCACTGCGCTGTTCTTCCATTGCATATTGGGCTGTTCCACAGAGCACTATTTCATCTTGAATAGCAAATCTGGGCACGTTTCGTAGTCTTCACATCTTTAAACGGGGGTAGTGCTAGTGAGTACAACTTGAAAACTGTTGATGTGTGCTCCATCGGGGGGGAAAAATTTGAAGCAGAAGCAGCATTTGTTGCGGTTCTGGCTGAGGAGCCAGCTTTATTTTGTTTTAAGGGGTTGCCAGGTATGCACTTTATAAGCCAGCCGGTTTCCAGGTCTGCACTTTTATAAGTCAGCCTGATAGGTGGCAAGCCGGACTAAGCTGTTCCATCCAGATTTTGCATTTTTTCTGGATGGTGGGAGGTCTTAATAGAACCGTGCCCTGTATAGGGGTGTTGGTGAGAGGCCTGTGTCTGTTGTTAAACTCACCCCCAGTGAAATGTTGTGTTACAAAGTGAGTTCCCCTTACAGATAAAAGGTGAGTTATAGGGAGTGACTTATATATATTTTGTAAAATTCAGTGTGTTTGATTTGCTTACTAGACCTCAGCTAACGTTGCTGTATACTAATATTACTGCTGCCTTCACAGACACAGTTTCTTTTTGAACTGATAACCCTGTGCCGAACCCACGCCTGTGTTCTGCCACATCATCTCTATTTTCACTCAGGCACCATTGTGGCTGGACTGCTTGTCCCAGGAATTTTCGTCGGTGTTGTTTTCTGCTCAGGGGTCTCCACTTGTGCTACAGCCATTAGTGAGATGCAATAAATGCCCAACAACACTGATAGTAGTCTTTATACTGTACAGTCTGTGGAGAGACAGAGCCAAGGACAACTAAGCGTCAGAGCTGCTGTCAAGGATGATGCAAGGAACATCCATAAGTACGTGATGATCACCCTTGGCAGCAAGCTGTGAAGTAAGTACTGCAACAGAGAACAGTGAGTGATGAGAAAGAAGAGGAAAGATAATCCCCTTCATGGGATTTGACACGGCCTGACAGAAGAGGTGTTTGACATTGAGAAATCCCACTTTTTGTTAAACTGCTGGTCTGAAAAAATGCAAACTGTACAGGGATGTGTCTGGGATTTCCAAGCATACAGTAGTACTGTGTAATATGTTGGCAGATGCATCATATACAAAGCGGGACAACCGAGTAGATACGATGGTGCACAGGAATGTCTGTCCTGACTATGGGCGGAAACTCCCAAAATCCAAGAGAGACACTCCCGAAAGTGGCTGAGAATTATGGAGCAAATGCTGCACTTGATAATTAATCTGAGCTCACAAATTCCAAACTTGGTGTTTAAACAATTAAATAAAATTTGTTTTCCAGTTGAAATCAGTGTTGGGAACTCATGGAGTTTCTGTCTAAATACGTGAAATGACGACAGAATTAACATAGCTACGTACACAGTGAATAGTAAGAACTCTTTAATTTTTAAAAACACTTTGTGTATTTCTGCATGAACTATATGGGTAATTTCAAATCAAAGTTTTCCTGCTGACTCAAGAATGCCCAAATTATTCTGGGTTTTTTGCTAACTATCAGTGGTGGGCACAGCGAACCAAAAAATTAGCTTGGATAACAGATAATCCGATAACTGAAAAGTTATCTTTTATAAAGCTAAACCGATAAACCACCCAAAAATTTATCGGAAGCTACAGCTAACCGATAACTTCCAGTATTGTCTCCGGTACACTTGCAACTACTAACAAGCTGATTTTGAGTTTTAACACCACGATCGCTTCTGGTAGCATCAAAGGTGACCACAGACCCAAACAATGAGTCAGCACTTCTGTCTTGTGCGTCCTGCCCACTACTGGAAGCTCCTGTTTACTACATAGCTTGCAGCAAAGAAGCAGTTGAGAGAAACAGCAAAGCTCAACTCTCTCTACTCAATAACACTGTCGCCGTGAGGCGGAGGTCTTGGAAAATAAAGCAGTGCTGACTTATGGTTTTGAGTTATAATTAAAATGAATACCGATAGAATAACTCCATTAATGTCAATTCTGTCATTTGTACAAAGTTAAAATATAGCATATATCTTTTAATGTTAAATAATGCACTAATTCTGAAGTTTTGTAACAAACACCGACAGATGCCAAAGGGATTATGGGTAAAATGTGCCTCTGGTAACACTGATTGGTTGACTCATTGATTCTATATAAAAACCAACACGTTAATGTGATGTGTGTGTTGGTGTTTACATATAAATGTGCTTTTTAAATATGCCATTTTTTTATTTGTAAAAAAAAAGGCATTTGCAAAAAAAAAAAGCCAAGTTGTAATTAGATAAACGTCTGATATAACCGTGTCAAAATAAATAGAACACTGCCATCTAGTGGTGCCCAGACACTCAGTACTTATGCCGCGTTCACACCGGGTTCGACGCGAGCAACAGGTTGTCATGTAATCCCTATGGAAGGACGCGTTATGGCACCAAGCTACGCAGGTCGACGCGATGGACGCAAATGAAGCGACGCGAGTGAAGTGATTTTGAGCGATTGGCGCGTTTGCGGCGTCATATTGCTCCGCATCACGTCGCCCTCCTCCCCAAGTTGAAAATCTGAAACTTGTTCGTCTTGTCGCGCCACGATGACCAATCAGGACATGTAGTGACGTGGAGATGTCTGGAGTTTGACTGAGTTTGATGTGAACATGTTCCTGTCTCTGGTAGCCAGCTTGTGAGCAGGACTTATGTCCCTTTTGTCCTTTATTTCACAATTATGACATAGTTTTTGGAGCGAGCGAGCAGCAGCCCTGCAGCAGGACAGCTGAGGTTTATTTATTTATTTTTTTACGTGCATGCACGATCGAATCGTCCGTGAAGATTATTTTATTCATAACTACACAGACTGGTTTCTAAATGCAATTATGACAGAGTTTTTGGGGAAGAGCGAGCAGCAGCCCCACAGCAACCAGTGGAGTTTTCTTTTTTTCTATTTACGTGCGCGCGCAAGCAGCAGCCCCACAGCAGGGGGAGCGGAGGTTTTTTTTTTTTTAAATATTGTTTACATGTGCGTGCGTGAACGGGACAGGAGGTCCTCAAACTGGGTCCCGCAGAGGCTGAAAGCAGCCGTCATCCAGACGCAGCTCCTGCAGCAAATAATGATACGTTGGGAACGTCTCATGACGTTTGTCAGCTTTCCACAGCAACTCACTCAGTGTGATCAAGGTCCGTCATGTGAACTTGACTGACAACCGGAGCCGGTGAGCGGAATGGAAGCTCCTCCTATTTGATGACGCACTGGGGCGAATTTTCGCAAGCGAAAGCAGAGGGACACACCAGGCGATGGTGGCGTCTGGTCGCGCCCGGTGTGAACGCGGCATTAGGGTGAATACTGACATGAACACTACTTGCCAGTAGATGGCCGTAGAGACTGTGAAAACATACTAAAACAAAATTCCAGATAATCCATGTCTGCTACGTTTAAGATGCGTGGAATTTAATAAACGCAAACTGAATTTCAGACATCTTATAGGTATTACTCTGGAACAAAGACGACAGACCGTGTTTGACATAAGCAAGATGTTAAAGAGCAAACAAGAATCGATTTCAATGATTCCAATTGAAAATAATGGAGAAGCAACCTGGGCTTCTTCTGGCATTTTTACATAAAACAAACACAATAACAACATCTATAAACCCAGAGAATATATTCACGAGAGCTTTAGGCACAGTATACAAACAGTTTAATGCTGTTGTCCGTGTGGAGCCTGATCAGAGCATATCAAATGCATTTCTTCTGTCGTGAATGTACTGAGATTACTCATAATGCACTGGGCACAGCATGTCCACACTAAAACTTTTAAAATTAGTAAATTACTTTAAAACTAAAACTTATATCTGATATTTTCACTTTATAAAACTTCAGATGTGACGTTAATTTAAATAACTTGTCCGAAATTAGTTTGGTTAAAATTTTAACCATAAGATAAAACTATATGCCTCTGGATGACTTGGGTGATATTGCCAGCGTATCAGTATGGGGTCAAAAGAAATGAGCTTTTTTCTTTTCTATGACCAGTTCTCCTTTGCCTGCTGAGGATAGAGTGGTTTCTTCTAGAACCAGCTCTCCTCTGTTTGTAAAGGATAGAACTGCGCATCTACTACAAAACATTTAACAGGTAGGTACTCAACTGATTTTAGACTTCATAAATGTTTATACCTGTTAAGCTTTGTTTACTACATCTGCAAAAATGTTAGCGGTCTAAAAATTATCAGACCAAAACCTATCAGAAGATAAGTGTTCCTATGATGGTTTTCAAAGTTATCTGAAAAGCTAATCTGATAATGAAAACATTATCTTTGATAATTAGCGGATTAGCGGAACTGTGCCCACCAATGCTAACTATGTATACATGTTGTACAATAATTGTGCTCCATATAATGTTCTCTGAATCTGAATTTTAATTTGAAAAAGAATAGATCAAAGAAATAATGTAAAGCCCAATAATGCCATGCTCTTCATGGCCATAATGGCCACAACTGTTTCTTGCTGATATTAAAAATGGTCTTGGCTGCTGGCATGAGTGTAAATGGACACTTCCAGTTCTATACACTAATACGGCACAAGGTCTTTTCAGGAATTACAGATCAGAACAGTGGGGCAGGGATGGTGGAATAGTGGTTAGTGCACTTGTTTTCAGTGCGGAAATTTCCCAGTTCAAACCCCAATCCTGCCACATTTATCCATGTAATGTGGAGTTTGCATCAGGAAGGGCATCCGCCATAAACACCTGTGCCAATTCAACATGCAGATCCACCTCAGATTTACTGTTGCGACCCTGAGTGCAAACAAGGTAGCAGCTTTGAGATTCAGATCAGTAAGCAGGTGCTGGTCAACTAACCAATTGTGATGTTTCCCAGAAGTTGACATTTTTGGTGAATGTCAAGGTTCCATGTGATTATAACATAGGAATTACAGAACATGAGGGCTGCAGAAAGAACTGGTGAAGATGTGTAATGCAAAGAACTATAGTTCCATCATACAAATCATCACCTTTCTCAGAGGAGATGATGGTCTAGTGGTTAAGCATTGGGGTTGAAACCAGAGGATCCTCGGTTTAAATCCCAGCCTGACCGGAAAATCACTAAGGGCCCTTGGGCAAGGTCCTTAATCCCTTAGTTGCTCCTGGTGTGTAGTGAGTACTTTGTATGGCAGCACCCTCACATCGGGGTGAATGTGAGGCATTACTTGTAAAGCGCTTTGAGCGTCTGATCAATCAATCAATCAATCAATTTTTTTATATAGCGCCAAATCACAACAAACAGTTGCCCCAAGGCGCTTTATATTGTAAGGCAAGGCCATACAATAATTATGTAAAACCCCAACGGTCAAAACGACCCCCTGTGAGCAAGCACTTGGCTACAGTGGGAAGGAAAAACTCCCTTTTAACAGGAAGAAACCTCCAGCAGAACCAGGCTCAGGAGGGGCAGTCTTCTGCTGGGACTGGTTGGGGCTGAGGGAGAGAACCAAGAAAAAGACATGCTGTGGAGGGGAGCAGAGATCAATCACTAATGATTAAATGCAGAGTGGTGCATACAGAGCAAAAAGAGAAAGAAACAGTGCATCATGGGAACCCCCCAGCAGTCTACGTCTATAGCAGCATAACTAAGGGATGGTTCAGGGTCACCTGATCCAGCCCTAACTATAAGCTTTAGCAAAAAGGAAAGTTTTAAGCCTAATCTTAAAAGTAGAGAGGGTGTCTGTCTCCCTGATCTGAATTGGGAGCTGGTTCCACAGGAGAGGAGCCTGAAAGCTGAAGGCTCTGCCTCCCATTCTACTCTTACAAACCCTAGGAACTACAAGTAAGCCTGCAGTCTGAGAGCGAAGCGCTCTATTGGGGTGATATGGTACTACGAGGTCCCTAAGATAAGACGGGACCTGATTATTCAAAACCTTATAAGTAAGAAGAAGAATTTTAAATTCTATTCTAGAATTAACAGGAAGCCAATGAAGAGAGGCCAATATGGGTGAGATATGCTCTCTCCTTCTAGTCCCCGTCAGTACTCTAGCTGCAGCATTTGAATTAACTGAAGGCTTTTAGGGAACTTTTAGGACAACCTGATAATAATGAATTACAATAGTCCAGCCTAGAGGAAATAAATGCATGAATTAGTTTTTCAGCATCACTCTGAGACAAGACCTTTCTGATTTTAGAGATATTGCGTAAATGCAAAAAAGCAGTCCTACATATTTGTTTAATATGCGCTTTGAATGACATATCCTGATCAAAAATGACTCCAAGATTTCTCACAGTATTACTAGAGGTCAGGGTAATGCCATCCAGAGTAAGGATCTGGTTAGACACCATGTTTCTAAGATTTGTGGGGCCAAGTACAATAACTTCAGTTTTATCTGAGTTTAAAAGCAGGAAATTAGAGGTCATCCATGTCTTTATGTCTGTAAGACAATCCTGCAGTTTAGCTAATTGGTGTGTGTCCTCTGGCTTCATGGATAGATAAAGCTGGGTATCATCTGCGTAACAATGAAAATTTAAGCAATACCGTCTAATAATACTGCCTAAGGGAAGCATGTATAAAGTAAATAAAATTGGTCCTAGCACAGAACCTTGTGGAACTCCATAATTAACTTTAGTCTGTGAAGAAGATTCCCCATTTACATGAACAAATTGTAATCTATTAGACAAATATGATTCAAACCACCGCAGCGCAGTGCCTTTAATACCTATGGCATGCTCTAATCTCTGTAATAAAATTTTATGGTCAACAGTATCAAAAGCAGCACTGAGGTCTAACAGAACAAGCACAGAGATGAGTCCACTGTCCGAGGCCATAAGAAGATCATTTGTAACCTTCACTAATGCTGTTTCTGTACTATGATGAATTCTAAAACCTGACTGAAACTCTTCAAATAGACCATTCCTCTGCAGATGATCAGTTAGCTGTTTTACAACTACCCTTTCAAGAATTTTTGAGAGAAAGGAAGGTTGGAGATTGGCCTATAATTAGCTAAGATAGCTGGGTCAAGTGATGGCTTTTTAAGTAATGGTTTAATTACTGCCACCTTAAAAGCCTGTGGTACATAGCCAACTAACAAAGATAGATTGATCATATTAAGATCGAAGCATAAATAATGGTAGGGCTTCCTTGAGCAGCCTGGTAGGAATGGGGTCTAATAAACATGTTGATGGTTTGGATGAGTAACTAATGAGAATAACTCAGACAGAACAATCGGAGAGAAAGAGTCTAACCAAATACCGGCATCACTGAAAGCAGCCAAAGATAACGATACGTCTTTGGGATGGTTATGAGTAATTTTTTCTCTAATAGTTAAAATTTTGTTAGCAAAGAAAGTCATGAAGTCATTACTAGTTAAAGTTAATGGAATACTCAGCTCAATAGAGCTCTGACTCTTTGTCAGCCTGGCTACAGTGCTGAAAAGAAACCTGGGGTTGTTCTTATTTTCTTCAATTAGTGATGAGTAGAAAGATGTCCTAGCTTTACGGAGGGCTTTTTTTATAGAGCAACAGACTCTTTTTCCAGGCTAAGTGAAGATCTTCTAAATTAGTGAGACGCCATTTCCTCTCCAACTTACGGGTTATCTGCTTTAAGCTACGAGTTTGTGAGTTATACCACGGAGTCAGACACTTCTGATTTAAAGCTCTCTTTTTCAGAGGAGCTACAGCATCCAAAGTTGTCTTCAATGAGGATGTAAAACTATTGACGAGATACTCTATCTCCCTTACAGAGTTTAGGTAGCTACTCTGCACTGTGTTGGTATATGGCATTAGAGAACATAAAGAAGGAATCATATCCTTAAACCTAGTTACAGCGCTTTCTGAAAGACTTCTAGTGTAATGAAACTTATTCCCCACTGCTGGGTAGTCCATCAGAGTAAATGTAAATGTTATTAAGAAATGATCAGACAGAAGGGAGTTTTCAGGGAATACTGTTAAGTCTTCTTTTTCCATACCATAAGTCAGAACAAGATCTAAGATATGATTAAAGTGGTGGGTGGACTCATTTACTTTTTGAGCAAAGCCAATAGAGTCTAATAATAGATTAAATGCAGTGTTGAGGCTGTCATTCTCAGCATCTGTGTGGATGTTAAAATCGCCCACTATAATTATCTTATCTGAGCTAAGCACTAAGTCAGACAAAAGGTCTGAAAATTCACAGAGAAACTCACAGTAACGACCAGGTGGACGATAGATAATAACAAATAAAACTGGTTTTTGGGACTTCCAATTTGGATGGACAAGACTAAGAGACAAGCTTTCAAATGAATTAAAGCTCTGTCTGGGTTTTGGATTAATTAATAAGCTGGAATGGAAGATTGCTGCTAATCCTCCACCCCGGCCCGTGCTACGAGCATTCTGACAGTTAGTGTGACTCGGGGGGTGTTGACTCATTTAAACTAACATATTCATCCTGCTGTAACCAGGTTTCTGTTAGGCAGAATAAATCAATATGTTGATCAATTATTATATCATTTACCAACAGGGACTTAGAAGAGAGAGACCTAATGTTTAATAGACCACATTTAACTGTTTTAGTCTGTGGTGCAGTTGAAGGTGCTATATTATTTTTTCTTTTGAATTTTTATGCTTAAATAGATTTTTGCTGGTTATTGGTAGTCTGGGAGCAGGCACCGTCTCTACGGGGATGGGGTAATGAGGGGATGGCAGGGGGAGAGAAGCTGCAGAGAGGTGTGTAAGACTACAACTCTGCTTCCTGGTCCCAACCCTGGATAGTCACGGTTTGGAGGATTTAAGAAAATTGGCCAGATTTCTAGAAATGAGAGCTGCTCCATCCAAAGTGGGATGGATGCCGTCTCTCCTAACAAGACCAGGTTTTCCCCAGAAGCTTTGCCAATTATCTATGAAGCCCACCTCATTTTTTGGACACCACTCAGACAGACAGCAATTCAAGGAGAACATGCGGCTAAACATGTCACTCCCGGTCCGATTGGGGAGGGGCCCAGAGAAAACTACAGAGTCCGACATTGTTTTTGCAAAGTTACACACCGATTTAATGTTAATTTTAGTGACCTCCGATTGGCGTAACCGGGTGTCATTACTGCCGACGTGAATTACAATCTTACCAAATTTACGCTTAGCCTTAGCCAGCAGTTTCAAATTTCCTTCAATGTCGCCTGCTCTGGCCCCCGGAAGACAATTGACTATGGTTGCTGGTGTCGCTAACTTCACATTTCTCAAAACAGAGTCGCCAATAACCAGAGTTTGATCCTCGGCGGGTGTGTCGTCGAGTGGGGAAAAACGGTTAGAGATGTGAACGGGTTGGCGGTGTACACGGGGCTTCTGTTTAGGGCTACGCTTCCTCCTCACAGTCACCCAGTCGGCCTGCTTTCCCGGCTGCTCGGGATCTGCCAGGGGGGAACTAACGGCGGCTAAGCTACCTTGGTCCGCACCGACTACAGGGGCCTTGCTAGCTGTAGAATTTTCCACGGTGCGGAGCCGAGTCTCCAATTCGCCCAGCCTGGCTTCCAAAGCTACGAATAAGCTACACTTATTACAAGTACCATTACTGCTAAAGGAGGCCGAGGAATAACTAAACATTTCACACCCAGAGCAGAAAAGTGCGGGAGAGACAGGAGAAGCCGCCATGCTAAATCGGCTAAGAGCTAGTAGCTACGCTAAGCTAGCGGATTCCTAAAAACACGCAAAGTGAATAATGTGTAAATAATTTAGAGGTGATTCAGCAGAAGGAGTGCTTTAGTTAAGGCACGTAAAGATTACACTGGGAAACAAATCGTAATCTAGATAACTAGATCAATCTAACTGCGCAGATTAAACAGCTAACAGATACAGAAAAACACCGCTGTGCTCCGGAACAGGAAGTGATACAATACCGCAGTGAGAGCAATGTACTGATGCAAATGTAAAAGCTCTATATAAATGCAGTCCATTTACCATTTACAGTTGTTTGGACGTTTACATGCACTCATCGTGGGCGTTAATGTCATGGTAATTTTGAGCTTTTAATGATGTGTTTGAACTGTTCTTTTGCTAGAATTGAATGATTTTACAATATACCTCATTAGTGACTTCAAATAACAAGAATTGGGTGCAAAAACTTGAATTTATTTTGGATCTTGTCTAATTCACACAGGGTCAAAATTACACAAACCGGCTCAAGTATATACACACATTCACTTAACTCCTTTAAGTGTTGCTGAAGGTTCTATAATGTCTTTATTGTGACAAGGCCTATTAACTCCTTGTTAATGATCATGACTGACTACAACTGGTAGTTTCCCTTTGGCAGCTTAAAAAGCACCCTGTTTGACAGCACTGATTGGACTGACCAATGCTCAGAACAGTGGGAAAGTTCAAGGAACTCAGTAAAAAGCTAAGAAGGGGAATTATAGATTTACACATCAAAACCCCCAAATTTTTACATTTATGTCCATGATGAGTGTATGTAAATGTGACTAAGTGATGGTCTAGTGGTTAAGTACCCAGAGTAGCAAAACACGCAGATTCAGGAGCAGCTTTTACCCAGTCGCCATAAGACAGTGAAATACAAATCGATAGAAAAACAGTGCAGTATAGAATGTAGCATATAGAATGCACTGTAGCAACTTTATCCTTGTAGTATCTTAATATGTGCAATATCCAGTGTCGAATGTTATGTACAGAGACAGTTATTGATAGTTTTTTCCAACCTTATTGTATTTTATTTATTTATTTTTATGTTTTTTTTGCTGAATGACAATAAAACAAGTCTAAGTGGTGGGCATGAGACCACAGTATCCTCTCAAACCTCCAGCAAACTGGAAAACAAATCACTTGGGCCCTCGGGCAAGCTCCTTAATCTACAAGTTGCTCCCGATGTGTAGTTGAGCGACATCCATGACAGCACCCTGACATCAGAGAGTGAATCATTGTAAAGCGCTTTGAGTTTCTGATTCAGATGGAAACGTGTGATATGAATGCAGTCCTTTTGCTATTTTACTTCCGACCACAACTGTATTTGCTTCTGTTGGTGATGGGAGTACTCTGGTTAGCTGGGGTGTTTGTTCCAGCAGAGCCCAGGACCATCTGTGATCTGTGAAGAAGAGATCTCAACTGGGGCTGCAGCTATCAATTATTTTAGTAATCGAGTATTCTGTTGATTATTCTGGCAATTAATTGAGTAATCGGATAAAAAGTACTTTTGCGTTTCTAAACAACATCAACAGTCCAGGGCTCTTCCTAAGCAGTGGCACAATGTTGCTGCGCCATCACACAGATTGTCAAATTGAATGTATCCCTTTCTGTGTGTCCTGGGTAATTATTTATTTTTTTTACTTTACAAGTTTTGGATCAGTCCCGGTGTCAGGAGCTCAGCCAAAGTCAGGCCAAAGTCGTGGCATTTTGCCGAAATGGCGATGGGATGTGGTTTTCTGTTTTTTGTTTTTCCCAACTTGTAAAATTTAACCATTTTTAAGTATGTTTTTTAAAAGGTTGGTGGACTGAGTCCCTATAAATAGAGGCAGGCAAATGTTCCATATTTAAAATCTGCTCAAGCATGATTGATGGTTGTACTGGTGCTTGCAATGAATCCATGTTACCACCAAGTAGGATCTTTCTTTTGGCCACTCCTGTTTTCCTTGTGCACATCACAGTGTGCTACGTGTGGAGTCACATGGTGATTTGACCCGTGTTTTAAGCCAGACACCCTTCCTGAAGCAACTCCATGTGGTCTTCAACTGGGAACCTACTGTTAGAGAGGCAGGGGTACTGACTTGCTTGCATCATTGTGACCTCCCCATATGGAAACCAATCTTGAAAAAAGGATGAGCACTCCACATTACTATTGTTTCGTACTCTGTGGTAAAAAAAAAAAAAAGTTTCGGCTAGCACGTGGTGTGGCGCTAACATTCCCACCTCATTACATGGAGCAGTCACTGCTGAAATTCCAGAGCTTAATTTTCCAGTCAATAAGCAGAGACTTAAACATTGACATACTTCTGCAGTAGAAAGAGAGTGTAGATTGTTAACCACAATTACAGTTTCAGGCTGTTTCGAATAAGCCTTTAGGTTAAAGCTGGAACAAATGACAGAAAATGTTTAGTTATTGTGTTTTACAGCGTGATGGCATTTTGTTCTGCGGTTCAGATGTCAGTACAGTTGGATCTGGAACAAACATATTAACATCGTGACTACTCATACAATCATGGAATATGACACTTACGCAGAAAAAGAGCAGCAAAGGGCAGCATTCACCATTAAATAATGACCACATACATAAAAAACACACACAAGGACAAAGTACAGAACAGTACTGGCATCAGGCTTGTGCAAAATTCTGAATTGAATTGAGAATGTCTCCCAAACTCCAATTTCAGTGCCATGAATTTGAATTGACTTTGAATTGAGGATGCAAAGAAGAAGTAGAATTGAAACTTGAATTGAAGGAAGTAGACTTGAATGTCCATGAAATTCCATGAAATTCCAATTGATAATTTTGGTGTATTCCAGAACTTGAGTGGACTAGAATGGATTTGAGTGGCTGGTCTGCCTCGCAGGGAGATGAGCGCTGTTTTCCTCCAATCCTTACAATAATCTGCCAAATATATAATGTAGTCTTTCTGTTGTTGTCGCTCTTGGTCTCCAAGCAAACTCTTTTATCATCAATTATCCCAAGACCCTAAGGATTCATATCTAATGTTTGGGAATTACCCAGCAAATAGATTAATCAGTCAGAACAAAAAGATCGTACAGTTGCCAAGCACATAGCTCAGGTAGTTCCACAGAAAACAACTAAAGTAAAAGATCTGCCTGTTTAATGAGGCGGGGAAAAAAATAATACCCAAGCCATTAGCTTCCAAGTACAGGCCTGTTGGAATAAGAGTGCAGCTGTTTGGTTACAGCACAAAGAAGAAGAAAGGAGACGCTTTATGCCTTTATGGTAGCAGATCCCTTCCACTTTCTTAGCTTTAGAGAAAGCAGAGAGACTGAAACACATTAAGACACTTAACGTTCGTGGTTGCTACACAAACGACAATAAAGTTCCCGCTGGCAGAGGCATGCATTAAGAACTACCAGAAGTTCCATTTTTGATGGTGTGGCCATTAAAATCATTGCAAGCACTCTCCAACAGAATTAGAAAAATATTAGTGTTGCTCCATAGAATCTGGCAGAATTACAATAATAATTGGAAAAACTGCCAATCTTTGATGGATGACAAACAATGGTAACAAACGTGTGAAAACCCAGTGAATGATGTAAGTTGCTTATATTTTGTGGCTCCCTGATATAAACAAGTTTTGGGAATCATCATCTTAATGAGCTTAATGAGCAGTTATCCAATTCTCCAGACAGGAAAGGGATGTCACCCTACTGAGTCACAATGTTCCCCTGTGTGTTCTTTTTCAGACTGAACACTAATACCTCTACAGAAATTATTACATAAGTCTCAGCTAGTTCTTAGGAAGGGCCTGTGTGTGTGTGTGTGTGTGTGTGTGTGTGTGTGTGTGTGTGTGTGTGTGTGTGTGTGTGTGTGTGTGTGTGTGTGTGTGTGTGTGTGTGTGTGTGTGTGTGTGGCAAACATACGGCCATGCAGTCATATAAAAACACACACACACAAAGTCAGAAAAACAAACGGACAGCCAAACGGAGAGAGAACATAGATGCAGAAGAAACTCAGACAACACTGTACACAAACACCACAGTGAAAAGACATGCTGGGAGTTGCCTTTGTTGTGTAGCTCTGTCCACAGAATCAAATGAAAGTCTTTTTTAATAATAGATCCTGACAGTTTTATTGGTCTGTATTCACACTTGGCACATGTACATTTGTATGTGTGCCGGTGCATTTTTTTTTTCTTTGTTTAGTTGCTGGGGTCCTGCTGTTTACTGAATCCTCTCATTTACATCATTCAAAACAGTAGATGTTCTATAGGATCAAGTCTTAAGGTTGTGCTCAAATGTTTGCATACCCTGCCAGAATTTTTAGGGTTTTGGCCAGTTTTCAGAGAATATGAATAACACCACAAAAACATTTTTTTTTCTCTGTGCTTATTCTTTTTATATCATAATAACAACAGAAAAGACCCAAATGACCCTGATCAAAAGTTTACATACCCCTGTTCTTGATACTGTGTTTTGCCTCCTTTAACATCAATGACAGCTTGGAGTCTTTTGTGGTAGTTGTGGACGAAGCTCTCTGATAGTAAAGCTGCCACTGAATATGTCTTGACTTTATTTGCATCAATTATGAAGAAATGCAAACAGTATGGCACTCTATGGTAAATCAGCATGGAGTAGACAGTTCTCAAAAACTGAGTGACTGTGCCCAGTGTCCTAGTTGTTTTATGAAGCAAATACTCAGCTCTCGTGCAAACGTAGACTTGTGAATGTTTCTTGTTGGGGCGGACAGATATTTTACAGCATAGTGGGGAAAAAAGACGATGAGTTTGTGGTGACAGAGAGATGGAGTATTGAGTGCCAGTGACAGATATGAATGCATTTTTCATTCATCAGTTACTTAAAATGCAAATTCTTTGGATTCTCATTTTTAAAAACATCTCTAAATTTGGTGCTCTGCACTCATTAGTGTAGTGTTTTTACACTACACCTCTCAGAGATTAGCTGTCAGTCAGACCGAACAGTGTAGGCAGAAGATGACATCTCTTCTTTGGATATTCATGAAAATGTTGGAACAGTTCCACAGTTATTCTCCACACACACATATTGTGCCATTTGAATATGCGTCTGGAGAGAGTGAGTTGGAAAGTGTGCCGGATTAGTCAGGATGAAGTGAGAACAGCCATGAAGAGGATGGAGTGTGCAACGGTGGTTGGTTTAAATGATATATAAGTGGCGGCAGCGGAGTTTTTTTTTAAAGCAGATTGTTTAATAAAATCCTAGAAAGTGAGCGAATGGTTTGTGAGTGGAGAAGTTCACTGGTAAGTCCCTTTGGCATCTCCCTTATTTTCACTCAGGATGGCCACAACAGATCGAAAGTGGATTTGCATGTTGATTTGGCAGATGTTTTATGCTGGATGCCCTTTCTGACACAACTCCATTTTGGAGAATGGGCAGGGGTGGAACCAGGAACCTTCCACACTGAGACCAAGAGCACTTAACCACTTGGCCACAAACCCTGCATAGAAGCGTTCTGGTGCTGATTTTTAAAAATAAGACTGATGTGCACTGCTGTAGTACCTACAGAGACATAAAGTTGCTCAGCCACGATATGAACTTATGTGATGGGGTAGTGCAAGCTATGTCAAGGAAAGAAGACCTGTGGTCAGCAATATGGTTTCATGCCAAGAAAGAGCACAACAGATACAATATTTGCACTTGGAGTGCTGATGAAAAAATATGGAGCAGGCAGAAGGATTTGCTTTAAGTTTTTCTTTTTGTTGTGGATTTGCAGAAAGCCTATATTAGGGTGCCAAGAGGAGTTACAGTGTTGTATGAGCAGGTCTAGAGTGACAGAGAAGTACTAGGGTAGTGTGGGATATATGTAAGGACCTTTTAACTTTTACAAATGTTTAAAAACATTGACGTAGAAGCAAAACAAGCAAAATTTAACCCTTCTTATGTTAAAATCAAAATACCGACCAGTCCATAGTGCATTAAGATCAGTTCAAGGGTCTCTTTGTCGATGTAGTTATATCACTTTAAAACTGATTTTTGATTTGTATAGGTTAATTGTTAAATCCCTATTAACTAACTTAATGAAGATTCACACCTGTACCTTGTTGTACATTCTGTGTTGTCGAATCCACATTGAAATACACTCCTGTTCCCCCTGACCCTCAATGTAGTTGATTTTGTTTATGGCCCATTCAAAGTCTTGACACTTAGTTTGCAGACGGCGAGTGAAATGTTGCTTTGCATTTACCGGTGGCGAGATCCGTCAGACTCTGACTCAGATGTTTGCCATGGTCCAGTAAATTTTTTTTCATGTTTAAAAATTTTCGATAGCAGTCACTTTGTATTGTGTAAGACTTATCATGCTAGATTTCAGAAGCTAAGCAGAGTGGGTTCTGGTTAGTCCTTGGATGCTAGACCTCTTGGGAACACCAAGGACTGTGTGTGTATTTCCAAGTAAAACTGGACTTGTATTGCGAAGGGCATCCAGCGTAAAACTTGTGCCACATCTCAAAGCTGATCCTTGGTAGGACCACTGTGGTGACCCTGAACAAACGGGAGCAGCCAAACGGACGACAACAACTTAAACTCTGACGTTCATGCTAAAATGCCGGCAAGAGTTGAGCTCCACTACCACTATGTCACCTCTGCTAGTATGCCATTCCTGCTCCGTTTGCCCTTTGCCGGCTTCAACTGGCCAACATCAGAGGCTTGACTGGATGTGCCATCTCCTCTGGATCCCTTGGGCATGCAGTGCCTAATAACAATGCACCAGTAGCAAGTGACGCTATTACATAGTTACATTGAGTTAATATAGGCTACATCATATGACAACTGCTGAGTGGACGTTCAGCTCTGCCAACCTAAGCTACTGCACCGTGGCGTGCGCTATGCAAACCCCCGTCCTCTGATGGCAAAAGTTAAGCCATGTCCAATAGTAATCCAGTGAATGTCACCAAACGTCGCCCTCTGCTGAGTTACGTATATCGACCTGCGTTAAAGACAGGAAATTTGGACCCCTACAGCGAGCCTTCTCCGGCATTTCACAGATTTTTGAGAATCTGCTATATGTCAGCCACTTCACATGTGTCTTGAATGGGACAGAACCATAAAAGGTTTTTTAAGTTGATGTAATTTATAATCAGTTCTCTGGAGCATCTATTTTGATTACAGAAGAAAAAACGTTTAAAGCAGTGAATGGGTGATGCTTCAAAGGAAAGAAGGAGGTTCTTGTTTTAAGATGTGCTGTCTGTGGTTATGTTTTTTTTTTTATTAAAACCAGCAGCAGAGGTGAGTCATCTCTGAATGACCACTGTGCAAATGATGCTCGGAGGTGATTGATTTCACTGACATGAAGACTTACTGCTGCTGAGGATCACAGTCCAACTATTTCTGTGTATGTGTGTGGACGTGCGCATGCGTGCATGCTCAAGGCACGTTAACATTATTTTATTCCTGTCAGTCCAGCAGAATGACTCATTGCACTGTTTGATTTCCCCACATTGTAAATTTTTAACGAGATGAAGCTCGTCCAAAGCAGACATCCTCAGAAAATTCTAATTGTGTGGGTGTTTGTGGATAAACATCTGTGCGGTTGTGTCTGTCCAGTACATTGTATATTACTGTTTGAATGTAAGAGTGTCAGTGCTGAGGGTTTGTGTGTGTGTGTGTGTGTGTGTGTGTGTGTGTGTGTGTGTGTGTGTGTGTGTGTGTGTGTGTGTGTGTGTGTGTGTGTGTGTGTGTGTGTGTGTGTGTGTGTGTGTGTGTGTGTGTGTGTGTGTGTGTGTGTGTGTGTGTGTGTTCCTGCAGTGCAGACAGACTCAGGCGATAACACAACAGAGCACAACTACATTCCATTCAGATAAAGTGTATCCTCACATTTTGCTCAGAACATGATTTGATGTGAAAATGTTACTTCCACAAAGTACTCTAATTACAAAATCGAGAGAATATTTTATGTTGGAAGGACAGACACTGAATGGAGACAAAATTGTTCCCAATTTCACTTGAAATTGTTAGCTCATCCAGCATGGTTTGGTGAAGTGTTTGGTACTGGAAGCTTGGCGACGTACTCACAAAAATGTGATGTCTGAGATGCAAGATTAAATATTTTATCTTTCATTTTATCTATCACAACTGGGCTGCATCCAGACATTACCCAGTTAACCCTCTGGGGCCGATGCCGTATACGACGGCTAAGCCCAAGCTTTACCAAATTATAAATAACTTTTTAATGATATGAGATAGAAACTCACTTTTTTTTTTGCTGAAAAGTCAACTCCGCGACTTTCGAGCCAGCCATCGGCCATCTTTGTACTCCTCATAGAAGCTGTGTGATGACGTGCGCAATGTGAGTGTCCAATCGGAATTGGTTCACCGTCACATGGTTTACCAAAATCCAGTCGTAGGGCAGATTCAGCTCGCGTGAAAAGCCAAAGATCGTTTTCAGGAGTGATATGTTACGAGTTAACCCGAATAGCCCCCTGGGAGCTCCAATGAGTAAATACTATTGGGCTCCAGATGCGCCCTGCGCCATTACACATGGCGACCACTGAAAACAGACGGCGAGCCTCTGATGACAATCTCACGTGCTCAAACAAAGAGTGTGTAACTATCAGGATTGCTCCACTAGTTTGCATTTGAATGTTACTGGATAACTCTGTTGCTTTTACCATGAAGACAAAAAAAACGCATAGTATATATTGTTCAAAATGTGCATTTGTGTTTATTGTTTGAACCTTTTTGTTGTAGTCTTTCACACAAAACCTCAAATTACCTTTATAAAGTGTCAAAACAGTTGTTTATTATAGTTTGCTGTGTTTTCAGTAAATGTGTGTGGAAAATTATTTTCCGCTTTGCTTTTTCCTTCCTTATTTTTGATTGTAAAGCTTTATTACACTTATAAAACACAACAAAAGCATATATATTATGAAAGCACAGGTTGTCCTGAAAAAAAGAGACATAAAACTTGATTGTGGGATGCAGGGAGAGCTGTTAACAGCAATAATAAAACATTTATGCTAGATGAGTGAACTGTTCAAAAGGGTTAACAGAGAGGGTTAACACAGAATTTTTGGCAGCGGCAAGTGGCCGCTGCGCTTTTTTTCCAAAGCAGAACGTTTCTGGTTCAAGACCTTCTCCATGCAATGTGGAGTTGTCAGGAAGAGTGCCCGACTTTAATTTTCTGGTGCCCAAACTCATTGTTTTCAGTAATACAAATCTAGTTTCACAGCCCCCCCATCAATTTGAAAAATTGTGTACTTTAATTTGAGGAATTTGTTGCTGGCTTTCCTCTTTCTGTAGCATGATGATATACTACCTGCAATAATAACTTCTTACCTCTAAAGGGAAATTGTTCACACGACATTATTTTTAGACTTGTGCAATTTTTATCACAGAGGTTTACATTGAAATTCTGTGTTTTTTGCGGGTATTTTGTTTTTCCCATGTCCTCAATTTGCAAACATTATTATTATAAATATTTTCCATATGTTTAAACCACATAAGGTTGTAAGTTAGTACAAACATTAACTTGTGCTGCCATATGCAGTGTTGCGGCAAAATTCTTTTTAGGCATGTTATTAAAGAATCATAAAGCAAAATTAATGGCAAAATGTGCTCAGCATTAAAGACAAATAAAATAGATATGTTTGACTTCCCATGACAATTTAATTATTGAATTATCTTGTGTTTTTACATGTTGCTCACCTCATTATTTTTTGTCTTATGTCTGTTTTTGTGGAATCATCCATTGAGCTGTAAATCCACAAAGTACTCTGCTTTACTTTCTTTAACAGATTTATTACGTCCCTTAATAAGTTCTTCACTATAATAGGATTTTAAAAAATGATTGAAATTTTACTTTTGCAAATTTAAAAGCTGACTTTTGCTGACATACTTTTTCAAAGTCCTCCGAGGCTTCACTCACACAGGCCTGTGACTGAAGCAGCAGAAACATTTTGTCACGTGTACACAGGCGAGTCCCTGTACACATGGACGTGGGAAATGTTAGCCGGCCTAATGATTTTCAGTGTGAGGGGGTTTTACGCCTCCCTATCATAAAGGGGCAGTTGGCACAACGTACACGTTCTCTCTGTCACTCACACACAAATCTGGTGTGAAAATTCAGGGAAGGAGGAGGAGGATTACCCGGACAACGTGTTTTCTCAGACTGACTGTGACAGTGGGACAAGAATGAGATGATTTCAAACACACAGATTGTTGGAGTCTGACATGATCATTGTGACTGAACAAGTGCTTTAATGTATTCAGCACCGTGCCCTTATCTTCCACTTTGTTAGAACATACCAACACACTGCATGTTGTCAGCGACTCACTCATTAATATTTGCTCAACTTTGTTGCCAGTTTTTGCATTCATTGAACACATTTAAAAGAATGCAGTGTTGACGGAGGAAATTTAAAGCAGAGCTGAATTTTAACTTTTCACTCAGTGAACTGATGTGTATAACCATTTAAGATTCTAGCTAATTCAAATTTGGGAAAAACTGGAAAGCAATGGCCTCTGTCACTTTGTTCCATCTTTAACCATTCAATTTCTGTCAGAACGGGCGGGTGCCGGGCACCCGAAGCAGCTGGACCCACAATGCAGACTCCCAGATCAGGTTTATGTGTAAAAGAAGTAATCATCTTTATTTCTGGGTGAGGTTCGGTACACCGGTGCTCAATCAGTGGAGCAGAGGTACAAACAGGGTCAGGCAAAAATGCAGTCATATTCAGGCAGGGTTCGGAGGCACAAGCAAACACCGACATCAGGGATGAGGTGATAGGCTTAGTCTAAAACAGAGCAGAGTTCAAAAAACACAGCAAGGCAAAACAGGACTGAAAACAAGAGCTAGGATGTGTACAAATGACGACAAACTGGCAGTGAGCTGTGAGACTGTGAGGGCTTAAATAACTGGTGGTGTAATTAGTGGAACAAGATGCAGGTGCCAGTGAAAGTTCTGGAAGGGGGCGTGACTAGTGAACAAAGATTAAGCATGGGCAAGATAATAGGGAAGGGAATGCACAAAGTGGAGTGATGTCAGATACAAAGATGCGTGAGCAGGTGCAAGAGCGGGAGTGAATGAAAATGCAAAACAGACACAATCAAAGTGTGGGAGACAAAGACACGAGGCGGGTGCAGGATGTGAAGTGAAACAGAAATAAGCGCAAAGCTACAACTGAATACGATATTACTGTGAACAAGAACCAAACATGAACATGAGAACTAAACTAAACATGAACTGGCAACACGGACTTGAACAGACATGCAGCAAAATACTAAAACGACATTAACACAAACTGACTTAAGAAAACAAGGCAGTAAGACAAACAATAAGAAAAAGCAGTGACCAAACGATAACCAAAACAATCCTGACATAACAGTTCAACAAATATTATAATCAAGAGGAACAAGTGATAACTTAAACAATGACTGAAAACTATTAGAACAGAACAAAAGGCCAAAGTAAAAAGTGACAAAGAAAACAAAGTGACAAATCAAAACAGAACAGAGAATAACTGTTAATGACTATGATGAAACTGAGGACAACTATGATGAAAATGAAATAACTAGTGAATCATAACAAAAAGAACAAAGTGACAAGAAAAACATAACAGAATAACTCATGATCAAAATTACTGATAAATCAAAGCTGAAGCAGACGGAAAACCACAGAAAGGGGAAAAACAAGGACTCAGTGCCCTGACCTGGCCAAATCCCTGACAATTTCATCTGGATTGTTTGTTTTTTTGTTTTCCCTGTCACTTCTTTGTTTTTCTTGGGCTCCTGCTAGGGTTTGCCATTTATATTATGGCTTGCTAAATTTAGGGTTGAATCATTTTTTATTTTTGCCTACACTTGTGGTGTACCAGTGTATCAACGCCCAGGGGTGAGATCACATAGAGAATTGTGAAATATACCAAACCCCCACTCGTCAAAAATGAAAATGTGAATATTCTGTTAAATGCGTAATAAAACATATAAAATATGCCCATTCCGAACCCATGCCATCAGCATGGGTTTATTGGTGTATATATGTTGAAATCGATGTTAGATCTCAAATAGATTGAAACTGAGAAATATAGGCATTGCGCAAAAGAGTGCCATCCGCAGTCTCGTAAAATCGACCGGAACGTGTTCAAATATGTCAGTCTAGAGAGTTTCAGTTCAGATTGGCCAACGTTCCCATCAGCGGGAGCTGAAAACATAAAGGTATTCTTTCCCACTTCAGTGCCGACAGGAGGTACACGAAAACATAACATGTCGTTCGTTCGTAGAGCATAACAGCTTTCAGATCTCTGAGGTAAACTAGATAAATAGGTTGGAACTAGTCAAAACTGTAGATTTCTAAAAGTATCAGACACCACACAGGCTTTTTCAGTGCTACTAAAGCTATCTATGGCCCGAGCTAACGTGGTGCAGGCGCTCCTGAAGGACAGTGACTCCATAACTGCTTGATGGAAAGAGCATTTCAAAGGATTCCTCAACCACGATAGTACAATAGACTGTTGTTGCATTGTTTGACGTGTATGCAAAAAAATTCTCTGGAAGCCACCTGCGTGGAATGCATTGGGGTGCAAAGCATTAAGTGAACAGCTCTCATATGTGTAATCCATGTATGATACACGGATATAGTTGAATCCTTGCCTTTTGGTGTACTTTAGGGGTCTTGGGAATTCTATGAAATGGAAGACTTACTTTGCCCCTGTGGTTGGATCAGTCACAACAATGGCACAACAATGGTCATTTTTGGCCATCTTTCTGGTTGGCAAGGCACACTTCACGCTATACTGACACAATCTTAGAATAACACTTTGCACCCCTAGGCTGATAGCAGAGGTGGGACTTCATTCTTAGAGATTCACGCACTACTGAGCATGCACATTCCTTTTGTAACATCCTCTTATTGAACCTGATGTTACTGGTCACATGCCTCAGAGTCCCATCACAGAAGTCATGGGGATTCTCTCACCACCACAGAGGTCAAAGATGCCATCTAGAGCATTATGAAGAACAAGGCCTCCAGGTGAGATGAGAGCCCAGCTGTGGTCCTAAAGGAAGGTGGACCACTGCTCCTGCAGCACATCCATGCCCTACTACTCAAGGTCTGGAAAAGAGAAGAACTTCCTTTAAAGCTCCGGGATGCTCTGTTAATGACCGTATTCAAGAAGTGGGACAAGGCGGGTTGTGAAAACTATACAGGCACATCTTAATCCTGTCAACTACTGGCAAAGTCCATGCTCATGTCCTTGCAAAGCGACTGCTACCAGAAGAAGTACTTCCTGAATCACAGTGTAGCTTCTGCCCATCCAGAGATACAGTTGATTTTCACAGTACGCAAACTACTGCAGACAAGAGCAACCTTTGTCCAAGGGCTTTACAGACCTGACAGAGGTCTTTGACACAGTAGGTCACCAGTCTCTGTGGAGTGTACAATCAAGGTATGGCTGCCATTATAAATATATCAGAGTACATCTGAAAATACTTTAATTCCTCGTGTGGCTGAAAAAGTTCCTCCGTGAGTTCGGCACTCTGTGCTACAGTTCCTCCATCAGATCTCAGATCATGGTTTCAGCAGCAGAGATTGTCCATCAGGTTGGTGAGTTTCAGACCTTGGTGTGGGTGTTCAGGCCAATGGAAGACCAGATCGGTCCGCTACAGGTGTAATCCGTTTGCGGAATCTCTGTGGTGCTGCGATCGGAACCTCCGCTCCTTCTCCACAAGCCGCACCTTGGATCAGAAATTGAGTCATGCTCCTCGTTAACGGCTTATTTACCACAGGCAATGGGACTGTTCTGTCTGAACATGAGGAAATTATGCCATGATCCACAAATAAAAACTAAAATAATGTTAAAATTACTCCATTTTGCCTCAGCGTGTCGCGGAGATGCATGTGCACGCCATGCTCCTCATATTATATTACCTTTGTGAAAAAAAAATTACTGTTTGTATTTGTGTATGTTACAGGTGCGTATTTAATTAAAAGTTAAAAATTAGTGTGGAGAGTGAAAGGCTGTTTAGCTCAGTGTCATACACAATAGATAAAAAAGAGCTGATGATGCAGAGAAGCTTCTTTTCATCAAAATGAATCTGCCCCTCACATTTTCAAAAAAGGCTTTAAGTCCTCACAGACATAAACAGAGTTAGTGATGGGCAGTTTCAGTTCTGTTCCTGGTGTTGTATATTTTTGTCGTGCTGAAGTCCACAGGTGACATTTCAGTGAGATGCCTGAAACAATGTTAAAGGACAATTTGTTGTAGTCAAAAAGTGAAGTTACGTGATTTAAGTGAAATGCTTGTAAAACAAAGTTAATGATATTGGTAGCAGTTACAGTTAAAAAGTAAGGAAAATCTGATGAATAAAACATGTTCTCAAAGTAATCATATAACTGTAATGGTATCATTAAATATTTGTATCGGTACTCGGTATCGACAAGTACCAAAATGTATGTACTCATACTTGTACTCAGTCTGGAAAAAAGTGGTATCGGTGCATCCCTAGTTTAAAGCCTATAACCATAAAGACCACTGCTAGAGAGATTCAGTATGTCAGTGATCATGCCATTGTAGCACCCTGTGCAGATAACTTCCAGGGCATCAAGAACCAGGTCCTACACCAATTTCCACCTAAACCAGTGGTGTCCAAAGTATTCCAGAAAGATTAACATCACTTTGAGCAGGTGGGATGAGTTCGTCAGTGGTTGCAAAGAAAACCTGCACCCTGTCTGCCCTTTCTGCAATACTTTGGACACCACTGACCTAACCAGTCATCAGTCACCTCCCACCATAAAACTGATCCTACACCAGATCCTACACCAAGAACCAGCACCTAACCAATCATCAATCCTCCCACCATTAAAGTGGACAGCATTCGCGCGTCGGGATGGAGCCGCTCATGGCGCACAACAAACTTCCTCCGTGTTGGAAGTCTCACACGACATGTTGTGGCATGCCCAGCTGTTACACAATTTCTCGGATACTCACTCGACTGAAAAGCCACCGAAAGCCATCTGAATCTTCCGAGTGGTTTCCAACACGGAGGTGTTTGTTGTGCGCCATGAGCGGCTCCGTCCCGACGCGCGAATTCCTCCGCACGTCTTTCATTACAAAATCTCCTGTAACAGTGGAATGTGCCGCAAAAGTGCTGATGTCCAACTCTTCAGCAATTTCTCTGGTAGTCACACGACGTGCCGGATCAACACAGCCTTCACTTTGGAAATGATCTGGTCATTTCAGCCTGTCGATGGCCACTCGGAGCGCGGCGTGCCCTCTGCCGGTGTGGGCCATCTTTAATCTGGTTGTAATGGTCCTTAATCTGTGTGACGCCAGTAGAATCTTCACCGAAAGCCATCTGAATTTTCCGAATGGTTTCCACCTGGCTGTCTGTCACAGTTTCTGAAAAAAATTTTCATGGAGCAAAGTGGCAGTCGCTCAGCCATTTCCCTGACAATGAAAATCCGACGAGGGGGCTGGACCAGTGCTCACTCAAAGCCTGCCCACAGGCGAATGACGCAACCGACAGGTGTGAAAAAACTCACGCATGCGCACGAAAGTTCAAGCTTGGCTGATGCAAGCGCACATGATTCAAATCCATATAGTTTTTGAAAAAAATAAAAAGGTCCGTTACTTTTCGGACAGACCTCGTAGAGCGCTTTAAAACAACTACATCTGCCATGAAGCGCTGTACATGACACATAAAATATGATTGTCTCATAAAATTTATGAGACAATATAACAATAGAACAAATTAAAAAACAGAAAAACAAGTGTTTTTAAAATACCTTGCTCATCTTCTCTCCTCCAAAAGCTGACAAAGATTCTTAGCTTAACCATCACCTGAGGTGTACCACTGGAGCATATGCCAGACTGAGGAAAAGAGTATTTGAAGACTGAGACCTAAAGGTCTGTGCAAAACGTCTTGTCTACAAAGCTGTTATTATGGAGCAGAGTGATGGGCCACCTCCCACAGCCACCTGAGAGCTCTGAAACAGCATCAACAAAGAACCTTATGTAAGATTCTGGTCATCAGCTGTGACAACACATAAACGTTTTGGAGGAAGCCGACATATTCAGCATCTCAACCACAATAATGCAGCATCAACTCTGATCGAACGGACATGTCATTCCCATGTCCCACACGTCTTCCCAAAGAGATTCTTTACTCTCAGCTGAGGGTAGATCAGCCAGCTCATGGTAGGCAAAAGAAACGTTTCAAGGACAATATCAAGATAATCCTGATGACATTTTAAATTCAAACAACCAGGAGCACATTGCACTGGATAGGCTCTGCTGTAAGAAAGCCTTGCAGGAAAGTGCTGCACAGAATCAAGAAAGGCTCCGCATATGCTCACTACCACTTTCACTTTACTTTGACCACACTTCACCATACATACATACACACACACACACATATATATATATATCTTCAATGCTCTCATTGATGGAAGGAGGTTTTTTCTTAAAATGTCATGATACATGGCCCCGTTCATTCTTCCCTTAACACGGATCAGTTGTCCTGTCCCCTTTGCGGAAAAACAGCCCCAAAGCATGATGTTTCCGCCCCCATGCTTCACAGTAGGTATGGTATTCTTGGAATGCAACTCAGCATTCTTCCACATGACGAGTTGAGTTTTTACCAAAATGTTCTATTTTGATTTCATCTGACCACATGATATTCTCCCAATCCTCTTCTGGATCATCCATATGCTCTCTGGCAAACTTCAGACGGGCCTGGACATGTATTGGCTTAGACAGGGGGACACGCCTGGCACTGCAGGATTTGAGTCCCTCTCTGCGTAGTGTGTAGTCTTTGTTACTTTGGTCCCAGCTCTCAGGTCCCTCCGTGTAGTTCTGGGATTTTTGTTCACCGTTCTCATGATCATTTTGACCCCACGGGATGAGATCTTGCGTGGAGCCCCAGATTGAGGGAGATTACCAGTGGTCTTCTATGTCTTCTGTTTTCTTACAGTTGCTCCCACAGTTGATTTATTCACACCATTGTGCTTGACTATTGTAGATTCACTCTTCCCAGCCTGGTGCACATCTACAATTTTCTTCCTGGTGTCCTTCGACAGCTCTTTGGTCTTGGCTTTGGTTGAGTTTGGAGTCTGACTATTTGAGGCTGTGGACAGGTGTCTTTTATACAGATAACAGGTTCCAACAGATGCCATTAATACAGGTAACAGGTGGAGGACAGAAGATCTTCTTAAAGAAGAAGTTACAGGTCTGTGAGAGCCAGAAATCTTGCTTGTTTGTGGTTGACCAAATACGTATTTTCCACCATAATTTACAAATAAATTCTTTAAAAATCCTACAATGTGATTTTCTGGATTTTTTTTTCTCATTTTGTCTCTCACGGTTGAAATGTACCTGTGTTGAAAATTACAGACCTCTCTCATCTTTTTAAGTAGGAGAGCTTGCACAACCAGGGGCTGACTAAATACTTTTTTACCCCACTGTATATTTGTGGGAGAGAGAGTCCTTCACACACAGTGTGTTTTGAACACATTGTATTGATGGACTTGGCTAAAATTAATTTAATGTCAGCTTGTTATTGAGAGGGATTACCTTGTGGTAATGTGGAGGAATTTTCGCTTTGACCAATCTTGTCGATGTTGCAGTATCGCAGTGGATGTGTAGAGGCAGAGCGCTGAAAATGATGGCAATAACGTAACATTTGTGCAACACTGTGCTGCTCAGATAACCAAACACACCACTGGTGTATAATCACTTATCACCCACTTTTCATTTTCCTTCTTAAATTTTGCCTGTACTTTAGAACATTGTGACCGCTCAGACATGACCAGACGACTTGGATGAATATGTGCGACACTGTCAACTGTATTGATATGCTTTGTTGAAATGCATTTGAAGTAAATTATGTTACATAGGCTGGGTATCAATGGTACCAATGTTTGTGGAGACCCTTATTATCACTTTGGCTTCTGACAACCAACATTTTCCAGTTTAATAACGGGTTCCTTAAGGGTTAGTCCCACAATGTTTGTGTTACGTAACTGTCAGTCTCTCTCACACACACACACACACACACACACACACACACACACACACACACACACACACACACACACACACACACACACACACACACACATTAATCCTCTGCGCCTGCCACAAGCTGTGCTTCACAGTTCCTCCAGAGGCCTGTCCCGTGCAGTAAACCAAAGACATCTCTCCTCAGGCCTTGTAGAGGAGTTGTGGATGGGGGGTGGGTGGGTGTATGCATGTGTTTGGTTTTCATTGTCTTTTGAGTCAGAGCCCTGCCCGTGTTTACTTCTTCCTGATAAATATTTAATGGGACGCAGCGTTAAGATCAAAGCAAACCCGGCTGTCGTATTGTTAGGATTCCAAGGAGGGAACATCTAAATACTCCCACTCTGCTGCTCTCCTCGTTAGACGCCTCCAACGTAAACACAACCAATTTTTCAGCTTTCTCCAGTATTATTTTTAACTATGACTGTTCTTTCCATATTCTGGTAAAAGGTTTCTTGTTGATATTAATACAGTAACATGCTTTTGGAGGGCTCTATGCATTTTCAAGAGGCCCGACGTCCATGCCCAGTCGCCCAAAATGACAGGTATTCGCCCGAGTTAGACGAGGGCAAATAGCTGTCATTGCGGGTGACGGGATGGACGGAGGGACTCAGAAAAATGCATACCGCACGACAACAGCATGTTATTTGCATTATTATCACTTTTTACTGAGATACACAACACGTAATGCGTACTTAAAAAGTTGGCTCACTTTTGTCGTGTCTCGTGCTGTCTGGCGCGCGCGCTGCTCTCCCTCATCAAGCTGGCTGCTTTAGCTGCTGTTCATTGTCGTGCTATCCATGAGAAAAATCATCTGGAATATCCATATTGGGACCAAAACATACTTCTCGCCTTTTCATCTTTTCCTCTGCGGACAGTTCTTTTTTTTTCCCTCTGTGGACAGTTTTTTTTTTTTTTTTTTTCCCTCTGCGGACAGTTCTTGGGCTGCGCGCGCTATGACATCATTTGTTTATGCACAGCGGGTGGGTATAGCCAGATACCGTCGACGTAAATCTACGATACCGGCACAGCAACGCCCCGGTAAAGTGATAATGATGTTGATTAAAAGCGTGTATAATTTTTAAGAAATCTTAGCATGTACAACAGATTTTACACTAATTCAAAGTTAGTTGAAGTTAACAGTTGGCTCTCTGGGTGGGTTTTTCTTATTCTACACTTTTCTCGACGCGTCTTTATCCAAATGTACGGCGCATTCTATGTGGGTACGAAATCAGTATTGCCCATCAACATGATGGATCTTTGCAACGGATGAAGTTAAAATTTGTCATGGCTGCAATAATTGAAATTAAAATTACATGAGTACAACGGCCACCTTGTACACTTTGACACCTTCTTTTTTATTTAAAATTTTAATTTAATTACAGTTATAGTGACAGGTGACCACATTTAAAGTGGATTGAAGTAAGATTTCCAGCACTGACTTGAATTCTGCCACTCAGCAGAGAATCTGTGGGTGGACACATTCATGTCTACAGAGTCATTTTAGATATAGTTTTTGTCCCAGTCTGATCTCAAAGGTTTGTATTGGATCAGCATTTTTTTGACTAATTGGTATCGGCTTTGTTAAACAAGATCTGCTTGTGATCCGTTTCAGAAGCGACACACCGATGGATGTATCTGGCTTTGAGTCCAGTCTCACTCCATCAATATCAAAGTGTAAATTACTACTTGAAACTTGCTGATTGCGGTTGAAATTCCCTGTTACCTTCAGACAGTCTGGTTGTTTCAAATCACACATTTAATGTCACCTTTGACAATTTGCTTCACTGCTTTTATTCATCCAGTGTCGTCTTCTATAATACTACCTTGTTTATTGTTGGTTGGCAGCATGTTGGCCTATTACCACAGCAAACTGGATGTGAGGTTGTAGTATTATTCTTCTGTCTTGCCACACATTTTAATTAACATAACCAACACCTAGTGATCAGAATGAAAATGACATAATTGCAGCCCACTTTCTTTGAAGTATATACTGTTACAAGAGGTGCAGCAGTTACTATAGTTTCCTGAGTAAAATTTGTGTTTTTATATATATATATATATATATATATATATATACACACACTGAACAAAAATAGAAATGCACCACTTGTTTTTGCTCCCATTTTTTACGAGCTGAATTCAAAAGTCTAAAACATTTTCTATATAGGTTCAGGTTCAGGTGACTTTATTTGTACCCGTAGGTAGATTTGACTTGCAGCAAACAGAAAAGGGCGTCCATATTAGTCAGGCACAACAATAACAATGAAAACACTGAAAACACTAATGAAGAACATATGCAAAACAAAAGTACAACACAGACACAACCGGGTACTCATAAAAGCTTATTAAACCAGTAAAAACAAGCATCAGGAGAAACCGCTAAAAGACGGCCAGTATAAAACTTGATGTGCAAAAGGCAAATAAATAAATGGATAAATATGTGCAAACCCTGCTAAGATTTGCTCAAATGCACAATTGCCGCTGGAGCAAAACTACTCCTGTAGTGTTTTGTCCTACACCTTTGGACTTTGAACCTACGGCCAGAAGGTAGGAGCTGAAATTCCTTAGCCAGAGGGTGGGAGTCGGTAATTGTGATGCAGCTGGCTATCCACTGTAATTGTTTGGTGTACAAGGACTTTAAACTCAGCTGCGACTCGCCAATCAGCCGACTGGACCATTTAATAATCTGACCCAGTCTGTTCCTCTCCTTCAGTGTCAGACTGCCAAACTATGCCACCAAATAAAAAGATAAAACAGATTCAATAAAAACATGATAAAATAGCGTTAACATGGTTTGGCCAGTGTGGAAGTAGGACAGTTTTTTGAGGCAGAACAAGCACTGGTGCCCCTTCCTGCAAACCGCATATACACAAAAGACCTATGTTTCTCAAATATTGTTCACAAATCTGTCTAAATCTATGTTAGTGAGAACTCCTTTTGCCGAGATAATCATCCCACCTCATAGATGTGGCATATCAAGATGCTGATTAGACAGCATGATTATTCCACAGGTGTGCCTTAGACTGGCCACAATAAAAGGCCACTCTGAAATGTGCAGTTTTGCTTTATTGGGGGGTGTCAGAAAACCAGTCAGTTTCTGGTTTAAACACCATTTGCCTCACACAGTGCAACACATCTCCTTCGCATAGTGTTATGGTTCGGCGTGGATGAAGGACGAACCCAAAAGCAGGTAGCAGAAAAGGTACGTTAGAAAAGAGATTTATTTACAATGAGTTCAAATACTGAGGTTAATGAGTCGAGTGTATGGCAATCTAGCTGCGTGGAGACCGGCCCGCTCAGTGGTGGAACCAGGGGAACCGCAGCCCAGATGTCTTCAGTTCAGGTGGAAGGGACCCGGAGCCAGGTGGCCGCCTGCAAGCTGTCGACTTGACTGGGTAGGAGAGACAGAGGAGTGAGTGCTGAGCCGGTCACTTCCAGAAGTGATTCTCAGTCAGTCAGTGACAAACTATCACAGCTGGTCTAGGAGTGCAGTTGTTAGACAGAGTGATACAGTTCAGATTCTTCAAGTTATGTTTTATCATAAAGGTTCACAGTTCAGTTTGAATCAGTGATAACTGATTGCAGCTGGTCCAAATAAGCAGACGGCCAGAAATCAGTTCAGTTGCTTCTTAGTGTTTATCAGGAAAAGTTCACAGTTCAGTTGTATTATATTCCAAGCAGAGTTCAGTGTGAAGCGGCTCGTGTGAGCAAAGGTGAACAAACACTTAGCTGGTAGATGCAGAGTGTGTGAGCTCCGCGCACAGGCTGTAGGTCAAGCTGGTCTCGGTGTGGCAGCAACGAGGACGAAGTCAGCTCTAAGATGAGGCTCAGACAGGTGGTGTATAGAAACACCCAAAAAGTCACAAAAATTCTATTTCTGGAAAAATAGAGAGGCTAAGCTTACCGTGGAAGATTAGCAGAGATTCTGGCAAAGATGGAATGGGGAGCCGGGGTTCTTATGCAGGTGCTGATTGGATGAAGATCAGGTGTGTCGATCAGTTTGCAGTGTGCCACCTGTGCAGAGGGGGGAAAAAGGAGCAGCAGGAACAGAGCAGGCAGCCCACAACAGTACCCCCCCCAATGGGACCTACCAGGGCGATCAGGATGGTCTCAATAGAAATCACTGATGAGGGAAGGGTCCAAGATGAGCCCCCGCCGGACCCAGGAGCGTTCTTCAGGGCCATAGCCCTCCCAGTCCACCAGGTACTGGAAGCCCCGCCCCCGACGGCGTACGTCCAAGATCTTCCAGACGATGATGACTGTCCACTATCCAGGCAGGGGGTGGCGAAGGAGCAGGAGGACACAGAGGACTAGAGTGGACAGGCTTCAATCTGGAAACGTGGAAGACCGGGTGGATCCACATGGAACTAGGAAGACAGAGCCGGACGGCCACTGGATTGACCACCCGGTCTACAACAAAAGGTCTGATGAAGCGGGGAGCCAGCTTCGGAGAGTCCGTAACCATAGGAATGTCCCGCGATGAGTCACACCTCCTGCCCGGGTTGATAAGCGGGGGCGGGAGCCAGATGCCGGTCCGCATGTACCTGTGTCCGGGTCCAGGTCTTCAGCAGAGCAGAGCCGGCCATCTTCCACACCCGACGGCATCTCCTGAGGTGGAGCTGCACCGAGGGAACGGAGACCTTGGATTCCTGGGAAGGAAACAGTGGGGGCTGATAACTCAAAGAAACATCAAAAGGTGAGAGTCCAGTGGCTGAGGATACCTGGGAGTTGTGTGCATACTCCACCCAGGACAGGTGTTGACTCCAGTCAGTCGGGTGGGCGGCGGAGACGCACCGTAGGGTGAACTCCAGGTCTTGGTTCGCCCACTCTGCCTGCCCGTTGGTCTGAGGATGGAACCCGGACGACAGGCTGACCGAGGCCCCGAGAGCAGCACAGAAACTCTGCCAGACTTGCGAGGTGAACTGAGGACCACGGTCAGATATGATGTCCAGAGGTATGCCATGCAGCCGGATGACGTGGAGGACTAAAAGGTCCGCGGTCTCCTGGGCGGTTGGTAGCTTCGGCAGGGGCACAAAGTGGGCAGCTTTGGAGAACCGATCCATGATTGTGAGGACGACTGTGTTACCCTGGGATGGAGGTAGTCCGGTGACAAAGTCCATCCTGAGGTGTGACCAAGGACGTCCCAGGGACCTGGAGAGGTTGCAGGAGACCAGCGGGAGGTTGATGTGAAGTTTTTTCACGAGCACAGACCGAGCAGGCTTGGACAAATTCTCTCACATCGGCCTGTGCAGAGGGCCACCAGAAGCGGCAGTGGAGGAGGTCTAGGGTACTGTGGACCCTGGGATGACAAGACGGCTTCGAAGAATGACAGAATTGGATGACTTGAGACCGGACCTCAGGTGGAACAAAAAGCCGACCCGGTGGCCCTCCCCCAGGGTCTGGATGGCGGGTGAGGGCTTCCTGGACGGCTCGCTCGACATCCCAGGTCAGTGCCCCCACAATCATGGATCGAGGAAGGATGGTCTCAAGAGTCTGAAGTGGTTCCTTGGTGGAAGAGAATTGCCGAGAGAGTGCATCAGGCATGGTGTTCTTGCTGCCGGGATGGTAGGAAATGGAAAAGTTAAATCGTCCAAAGAACAATGACCACCTGGCTTGCTGGGAGTTCAAACGTTTGGCAGACTGGATATACTCAAGATTGCGATGGTCTGTCCAAACGATGAACGTAACTGCGGCCCCCTCCAGCCAATGTCTCCACTCAGCTAGCGCCTCCTTAACGGCGAAGAATTCCCGGTTACCCACGTCATAGTTTCTCTCAGCGGGGGTCAGACGTCGTGAGAAATATGCGCAGGGATGTACCCGATTGTCTGTCTCTGACCTCTGAGATAACACGGCTCCTAACCCTGTGTCCGAGGCGTCAACTTCAATGATGAGCTGGCTATCCGGGTCTGGCTATGTGAGGATTGGAGCGGTGACGAATCGTTCCTTTAGCAAAGAAAAGGCGGTGTCAGCCTGAGGTGTCCATTGAAAAACGTTTTTTGAGGACGTGAGTGTAGAGAGGGGGGCTGCGATCTGACTAAAACCGCGAATGAAGCATCGGTAGAAATTCACGAAGCCCAGGAATTCCTGTAATTTTTTAACACTGGATGGAACTGGCCACTCCACGACTGCTTTGACCTTGGCCGAGTCAGGTTTGACCTGATTGTGAGAAATGATGCCCAAAAAAGACACAGCGAGGTTAAACTCACATTTTTCTGCTTTGACAAATAACCTGTTCTCTAACAGTCGCTGGAGTACCAAGCGCACATGTTTGGTGTGGGCTTGAAGGTTCAGTGAAAAGATCAGGATGTCGTCCATTTAAATGAAAACAAATCGGTTTAGAAAATCACGCAGCACATCGTTAACGAGTGCTTGGAAGGTGGCAGGTGCGTTGGTGAGACCGAAGGGCATGACCAGGTACTCAAAATGTCCCAAAGGTGTATTAAAAGCAGTTTTCCACTCGTCCCCCTCCTTGACAAGCACCAGGTGTTAAGCATTGCGGAGGTCCAATTTGGTAAATATGGTCGCCCCATGCAAGGAGCTAAATGCCGAATCAAGAAGTGGAAGTGGGTACCGATTGCGGACCGTGATGGCTTTTAGCCCCCTGAAGTCAGTGCAGAGCTGATCAATCAATAGAGCTGATCAGAATTGAGTATGTAAAAATTGAGCATGAAATTGAGCATGTAAAAACCAGTCCATTACTTTTTGAGATGTCTTGTTCACAAACAACCGGCAATGATCACATAAACGTTGCCCTCCTCCGTCCATTGGCATACATGATTAGTTATGCTATCTGTTAATTTTGTGATACTTACAGTCTCACACTATAAAGCCCCCGTCACTCATAGCAAGATTGTGCAGGAACCAGGCCGACACAGCAAGTATGGTCACGATGTGGACGCAGTCGGGAGGGAAAGAGGCATGGTCAACCATGTGAGACCTCCTTGTGCACACCTGTGGGATGCAGCTCAAACATATTGTAGACAAAAGTCAGATGCCACTAACTTTGGAGCACTCTCTCACTCACACACACACACACACACATACATCCATCTTCGCTCATCCTCACATTCTCAGCGCTAAACTGACCTTTCATCAGTAAGAGGGTGCGCTGGCAGGAGTGTGTGCATGTACGTGGGTAGAACAAGTGATCCTAACAGCGTGCGAGTGTGTGGCCAAAATGTTCGCTCAGCTGCGTGTATGTGTGTTCATAATGGCTGTAGGAGCCACTTCATGTGCACAGGAGCTGTCCATCCAGAGAGCCCACATATAAAGGCTGACAGCTGTTAGTGATTGCCTTCTTCTGTACAGTCCAGCAAAAAATCCCTTTAGGTGTTTGATCAGTATATACTTGCATTGCTAGATTGTATTCTTTCAGCTAGACTCCATAACTGCTGCTGAACTGTGCTGGCAGTGCGCCAACTTCCCAGATGTGTGCAACATTATTCAGATGCAGCCAACAAACTTTTTCTTCTCTTTGTTTTAACTCTTTGTGGCCATTTTACTTGATATGCATTTTAATGCAACTGTAGTTGGATTATCGTGCGGGACAGCGCTTCAGATGGGATTTATGTATGCCAGAGGTGGATTATGCATTTGTGAGCCGATTGATCCCCGCACACAGCACAGCCAGGTGAAAGGGACTTCACCAGCTGTCTTCGATGCGCTGCGGAACGCAGGGTACAGGAGGTGAGTTGCATATTTATTTACATTGTCATGGGCTGGGGAAACATTTCCACATCATACCTACTACAGACGTCGTAGGTGAACATGTAATAATATGTGTATTATAGCGGTGACATCCTGTTCAGCTTCATTGCAGGGCGCTGCACCGAGCCACTGACGTGCCCAGACTGCTACATACTTGTTATTACATATCAACATTTCCTTTGCCCTACCTGGCCAGGGTACAGTGGAAGTGGACAAACGTGGCACAACATGCCGGCAGACTTTGCTGTGACCGATCCATCTCAGAGCTCAATCAACCGCACTGGGCACTGTTTGTGGTCAGTTTTTGGAACTCACAGAACAACCACATCAGTGCACGTACTGAGAAAATACTATCCAAGGACACTACTCCTTTAATGAGTTAAACAAATCAGTGTTTAAACTAATTTGTCAGTTTTGTAGTAAATTTAACAAATTAATGTGATCCAGTGTGTGTGTTTTTGTGCTCATAAGTATGTTACCAGCATTATACGCCTCTTCAAAAATATATTTTGGCTACCATGTATATATGTTTCAACGTTTGCTGTTGTACAAATGACTTGAATCCATTTTTTAATGAACCATTAAAATGAGTAAAGCTATATAATGTGTTTGACGTCTGAATGCATTTGGCTGGTTTCACATCTTTTTTGTTTAGAGTTTGTACAATATATGTGCAGAATACACATCATTTAGGCGTTTCTGTGGATGTAGTGTCTGCTCAGCCTCTCAGCTGAATATTTTATTCTCCACAATACTCTATTCCTCTGTTGCAAGCTTTGATGTCCTTTTAATATTTGAAAAGCTTGCAGTGACTGGTCATTCACTTGCAACGCTGCATAAAAACGATACTTTTCTATTATTTATTGATAGACAGTAAGAAGCTTACGAAACCTTGAACAGCCAGAGAAAAGCCAGAAATGATTCCAGGAGCTCTGATCATAGTGCACCTGCTTGAAATGTAAATGTTTATGCTTTAAAATTTTAAGCTTTAAAATTTCACCTTAAAGTGAGACTAAAATATTGACAGAATTTTTGGGCATGTATAATTTTTGGAGAAATGTAGATATGCTCTCTTGATAGTTGACACTGTGCTCTCTGTCTGTCTTTGATCGGTATCTGAAGCGTGTATTAGCAGAGTACGATGCTTATGAAACGTTCCTTCGTTTCTCTTCCAGTAGAAATTTGGTGTCACATCAGCTTCAGTTAAGTGTTGAAGCCGTGAAACCTTTAGATGTTTCATTATGAATCATCTGCTCTGTTTAGTTGTACTGATTCAATTAAATGTTTAGTTAACCTTAACACCCCTGCTCCCACAGGTGACGAGGATGGTTGAATTAAACCAGCCACAAGTGATTCCTGGATGTAGTCCTTCGTGGCTTGACACTTTGGTGCTGATAGAGAATACAGCTTGCTCCTTGGCGGCATGGTTCCTGGCAGCAAGTCTGTGGCTCAGTCATAAGTTCTGTGGAGAGGCAGGGACTTGGCCTTAGCCTTACTGAAGACTGTGGCTAAATCATGGTAACAGGTTGGAACATTTGTTAAGTCAGGATTTGGATTGCACTGAGGCACCCTTCTCAGACCAGGCATGTGCACATGCAGTTCGGTCCCCAGGAAAGGATCTGCCCATTGGCCCAATCAAAATTTGGGTTATCTTTCTTGAACCGTTGATGACCTAAAATTTCCATATGAGACATATTGCCGAGGTGTGGAAGCACATTGTTTCTGTGTAACCATCTAGGAAGGAAACCTGCACAGACAGAGAATGGAGAGTGATTCTCCCTAAGGCGCTGTCCTCCACAAAGTTCACCTCCAGGGGTCATGGCAAGGGGAGTAGTCTAAGGCCCAAATTCCTGGCAAAAGATGAGTACAGGAGGTTAGCATCAGAATCACAGGAAGCATTTCTAAAGCACTTTGAGATGTAATCGTGGCTTTGCTCTTGTAGTGTTGTACTTCAGTGCTTACAAGGTTCTGACTCACCCTTACCGTAGACCTCTGCGAGGGCTGAGAACTACAGACCTGGCAGCCCAAAGCCAAGTGCCCTATTTGGCCACAGCAAAACCTCCGTCCCTCTCATTGACGATGCTGGTGCTCCTCTACTGATAGGCGGGTTTGCCCCATCTGCAATGGTTCCTCCATGCTGGTCTCTGCTGCACTGATGGTGGGCGTGGTCACACTAGAGGCTGTTCCCTGCAGATGCTCCTTCCCTTTGGCGTCGGTGATCCTCAACCGCTGAGGTGGCCCGCCTTCCGGTGTCTTTTGACAGCTTCCTGTCCACCCTTATGGCAAGAGTGATGAGAGAATCCAAAGCCTCCAGTAACTCAATGCCCTTAGTTGGTCCTTAATATTATCAGACAATCCTTAGAAAAAAACCATTGGTTATCGCAGCGGTGTTCCACTCACTCTTAGCGGTGAGGTTGCGGACAGCTATAGCATAATCACCCTTGCTTTAATATCAGTAAAGACCTCGCAGCTTTCCAACCCAGAGATGTGTGTGGAAACACCTGTTCGAACTCCTGAATGAAACTGTGGACTGACAAGCCGGTGTCGGATCTGCAGCTCCACTCTGCCATCAGCCATGGCCCAAGTCTCAGCACATCCTGACAGGTGAGATATAATGAACGCAATCTTTGCGTGGTTGGACGGAAAGGCTGAGGTTTGTAGTTCAAGGTGAAACGCTCTGGACGGAAAGTTGATTGCAAAAACCAGTGTCACTGACTTGGAGCAGACTCGCTCAGACGGGAGCACAGAGTCAACAAAGTCTCCTCCTGCTGTGTGAGTTTTTGTCCCTGAGCACGGAGCGTCAAATGGACCGGGATGGAGTCTGCTGTGTCCATTTTTAGACAGTTACTTCTGTCATGAACTTGGACTTAAAAAGGCAGGACATAACAGCAGGACTGGCTCTGATGTGTGGTGTGAGACAAAGCTTAATTCTAAAACAGTTGGAGGTCGGTACACAAAAAGGCAGGCAGTAATCAGCAGTGGTATCCAAATCATGAGACAATAATCAAGGTTAAAAAACAGGCAATAGGTTCAAGAACACAGCATGGCAAAAGGACGAACAAGGACTGAGAAATGCTGATGACACGAAGGAACGATGAACTGGCAGAGACATGACAAATACAGAAGGCTTAAATAGTGCAAGAGGTGAAAGGAGGAAATGAGGGACAGGTGTGAGAGAACATTCAGGAATGGGGCGTGGGAAAGAGATGGAAATCACACCCAGAACCAACCCCAGAGACAAGACAAGAACATGCAGTGAACATGAACACAAAGCAATACAAAATCCAGACATGAACATACTCCCACATGACACAAAAATAGCCCTAATGACATGTGCGCTGTCAAAAAATACTGTCCAAAAGTACCTTGTTACAGCACACTTTTCCACTTTGTGTCTGTCCATTTCAAATGAGCTCAGGCCCAGAGAAGGCGGCGGTGTTTCTGGATGTTGTTGATGTATGGCTTTTGCTTTGCATGGTAGAGTTTTAACTTGTACTTGTAGATGTAGCGACCAACTGTTAACTGGCAATGGTTTTCTGAAGTGTCCCTGAGCCCACGCAGTAAGATACTTTACACAATGATGCGGTTTTTAATGCAGTGCCGTCTGAGGGATCGAAGGTCACGGGCATTCAATGTTGGTTTTCGGCTTTGCAGCTTACGTGTAGAAAGTTCTCCAGATTCTCTGAACCTTCTGATTATATTATGGACTGTAGATGATGGAGTCCCTAAATTCCTTACAATTGAACATTGAGAAATTGTTCTTAAACTGGTGGACTGTTTTTTCACGCAGTTGTTCAGAGTCATGACCCTTGCCCCATCTTTGATTGTGAACAGCTGAGCCTTTTGGGGATGATCCTTTCATACACAATCATGACACTCACAATTAGTGTCCTCAGTTCCCAAATGCTTATTGAGTGTTGTTAGAAGGAAAGGTGATGTAACACAGTGGTACCACTGGGACAGTGGTATGCAATGAAAAGAAAATGAAGAGTTAAAAGAAAAATTCTGATCTAGAGCTAAAATTTGCTCACCTCTTCCTTGAATTGGTGTCAACTTTTTGAGTTTCTTTGTCGTCAGACAGACACGAGACAGGAGTGATCACATGACTCCCACCTTTTTCTCTAGCTGAACTAATAATTCTGTAATTCAAAATTTCATAAAGCAGCAAGTGTATTGAACACAACATCTGTGTGTGTCACATAGATGACTGGTTATCACTCTGTTGTCGTGGTAACTGGTTCATGTGATGGAAATGGAATGACTGCAGCCACTGATGTAATAAGAGACTAAAGGCGATTTTAACATTATGTAAGAGATTTATCCACCTTGTTATTCTCTCCCCCCCCCACACACATGCCCACTAAAGCATTTTTTTTTATCCTTTCTGCTGTTTTTGCAGGTCTTTTTCTGCATCACTGATAACAGGCTAGTTTGGTGATTTTCGCACTTCCAGTTTGTCCTCATAGAAGAATCATAGAATGTAGGATTTTTAAATAACACTCAGGGTGTTCCCATCAAGGCATATTGGGACTGACTTGAATCTGTGTGACTAAACACGAGTCCCACTCAGAGTGGTCTATGGTCCATTTTGGAAGTCATATATCGGCAGATGCTCTGTTCAATGCTTTTTAGGCCAACAGCAACGTGGCAGCGAGTTTCAAAGGCGTGTCTACGCTCCCCTTTGAAACACACACACACACACACACACAATGTCTACTTTTGAGGGATGACACTGGCGCTTCACTCCTGATACTGTAGATGTAGATTTTTCTTTGTTCTACTCTCGTCTCGGTGTTTGTTATAGAGTTTGTTGGCAACCTGTTAATGCATTACAGCCACAAACCCGGAAAGCGGTGAGTACTGCTACATCCCCATCCTGCATTAAACTTACTGGCTCAGAGTGGTGAGAAGTAAAATGCCAAAACCATCAGGGTGCATAGGATTCATGCTCAAAGTACACATACAAAGAAAAGATATATGAAACCAATCTGACTTAAAAAACTGTTCGTATTCTCATCTGCAAGCAAATTCAATACCTGCTAAATATTCAAGCGTGCACCAGAAGCCTGAAATGTGCACTAATCATGGCAGCTGAGAGGAAGGTCAGGAAAATAAACTTTTTCTCTGAATGAAATTTGAGCAGTGTAAGTAACATGGGCCCATTTTTACTTTTTTAATTGCAGGTTGGAAACTATTTGTTTCCTGCCACTAGCAGGAAGCAGGACTTCACACTTTGTCCAAATGATTGCAGTAATCCAGTCATGTCCACCACTAATATATTTACATTTCAGCTGCTACGCTGCATGTCACCGCGGGTGAAATATTAAACGTGCTGTTTGACGTGGGAACTGAGTCGGATTTTATATTTAACAACTGAACAAAATCCCTATGGAATGATTAGCGCTCACTATCACGAATAAAAAAAGCTATTATTTTAAAATTCATGATAAAGTGCATGTGTATGTGATGTGTGTTATTTAGTGAAATTTAATGTATAAGTTATGATTCGCCACATGTTTTCACACAGCGTATGTGTTTAAATGGTCTTGCACCTCGTTTAGGTCCCATTTTGTGCACGTGCAACTCTTAGAAATGAGACCCCAGATCCTCTTTTCTTTGAAATGAATATTACTACAATTCTGCAGTGGAATTGAAGAGAGACATTAAAAAACAAATATTGTTTCTTTATTTTGTTTAAAGGAAAAAAAAACATTATGGAGGGAGTTTGGATTACAGGTAGTTTTTGCTTAGTTCATTGAAGATCTGTTCAGTTGTCAAGCACATACCTGTACGCTACATGCTAGATTGTTCAGCAAGTTGCATTCCTGAGGATTACTGTTTTCTGGAGCATAAATCACACCTTTTTTTTGTTCCCTTGTTTTTCATTCGAGGTCGTCACAGCACCCTAACCACCAAGCACCGAACCACTTTACCTCCACCCCTACTTACTTTTTTCTTTGTCATCGGATTTTTAATTTGGAGGTTTTGTGCATTGTTGTAGTGTACTTTTTATTATTCCCATTTATTATTTTATTATTGCTGTTTAAAGTTTTTTTGATTTAAGGGGTGTTGGACAAGCGGTTTGTGCGTTTGTTTCAGTGCAAAAGGGTCCACCCCTGCCCACTTCTCCATGTAATGTGAAGTTGCATCAGTAAGGGCATCCGGCGTCAATCTTGTGCCAAAACAACATGCAGATCCACCTTGGATCTGCTGTGGCAACCCCGAGTGGGAAAAACAAGGATGCAGCCAAAGGGACTCAGTATATTAGCATTTTAATTCCTGGGAAAGCCCTATACATGCAAATAGTTCTAGTTATTATTATCAATAATAGCTTATGTGATTTATTTATTTTTTTGGTCCCAGGACCACTCAAAGGAATAAGAATTTAAAAAAGCTCCACTTATACAATGGAAAGTACAATAATTTTATTGTTGAATTAAATACAGTGCTCTGCGTCTATCCAAAATGTTAAACCTCAATAAACCTCAAAGCTGAATGTTCAACAAAGGAAAAGTGAGTTTTGCCTTTCTCAGGGGAATATATCTGTACACAATTATTTAAACCTCAAAGCTGAATGTTCAACAAAGGAAAAGTGAGTTTTGCCTTTCTCAGGGGAATATATCTGTACACAATTATTGCAGAACTATTAGTGAGAAGAATTATTATTTAACTTGTGTACGTGAGATTGTCTAAGAAGGGGGTCTGCAACCTTTACTGAAACAGACCCTTAAAATGAATGAATAAATATAGCTTATAAAGTTTATACACACACACATACATACATATATATATATACACACACATAGTATATAAAAGTTTAGATGTTATCTCGGGTAACTCATACAACAGCTACAGTAATAGTTCAGACCTGTAGAATGTGTGGACATTCCACAGATAAATGTTCTGTTCTTCCAAAGTGACGTCTGCACACTTTCACTGTAAAATATCCGCTCACGAGCAGGAAGCTGAGGAAGCAGGGAGAGGAGAAGGTGACAAGACAAGGAGACAGTGATAAATGTGAGGGTGGTAATCAGAGACAAGAAGGTCAAGAGTAGATGGGGTAGAGGAGTGTTGAAGAAATGTAAACAGGATATAAAAAGGAAAATGTGAAAGAAAAAGCATGAAGGACTTGGGTAAAAATGACAACAGTTCAAATGGGTACATTTGTCTGTTATGTGGCATCCCGCTATCGTACAAGTTGATTTTGGTTTTATGTTACAAAGTTAACGTTCCTGTGACCAGTCTTACGAGAGCATTGTGCTGTCATTTGAACTTTTGCAAGAGGTGAACACATGGAGGTAAATAAACAGACTTATAATGTTAATGTTGCCATCGACTGGTTCATCGATGTAGTTATATGTTTTACTTTAAAATCATTTTCCAAGTCATATTGGTTATTTGTTACACTCCTAGTTTTTACATAGTGCAGGTAGCTGAGTAGGTCAGGAGCTGGCCTGCTAACATGTAGACCTGGATTCAAATCCTGCTCAAGTTGCCTCTGTGTGTCCTTGGACAAGACACTTAATAGTGGGTCATCTTAGTCCACCCTGCTGTAAGTGGATACTGACTTCAGCTGGGGAAGTAACCTGCATCAGACTGGTATCTTGTCCAGGGGGAGTCATTAATTTAACCTTTATTCACCAGATTAGTCCCACTGAGATCAAGATCTCTTTTGCAAGGGAAACCTGGGCAATTATAAAGTTTCCAATCCTCCTAACCTGCATGTCTTTAAACGTGGGAGGAAAATGGAGCATCTGGAGAAAACCTACCAAACACGGGGAGAACATGCAAACACAGAAAGGCCACAGGTAGGAATTGATCATGACCTTCTTGCTGTTAGGGAAAAGTGTTAACCACTAAACCACCGTCCTGCCATAGACCTGCTTGATGTTAAGGAACTAGGAGATGAACCGTGTTTTCTGGAATATAACTTACATTTTTTTTTTTTTTTTTTAGTTTGGGAGGCCTTGCTACTTATGCGCTGGTGCAACTTATATTCTGAAATATCAGACATTCATTCTTAATAAGAATAATTGTAATGAGTATTTATGTAGGATTTTCCCAGGAATCAAAGCACTAAACAAAATAGACTCTAATAATGAAAGAATAAATGGCAATAATAAAAAGTACAGTACAAGAGTGCACAAAAATCCCAACTTAAAGAGCTTATGCTACAGAAAAAGGTGAGACTTATTCTCCAATGCGACTTATACTCCAGAAGATACAATATATAGGAAATACTGTTCTAGTTTTTAGGCTTCGTGGTTATCACCTAAGTTGCTGCATTTACATGGAACGTAATAATCCATAAATAATCAAAGTGTTTGAGAATCTGAATGAAAACATCTCAAGATGTCATGAACTCTCATGTAGTAGCTTGATATGATCACAAATCTGCTGCGAATGAGGAGTGGTGTTGTCCAGTAATAATCCCTTATTTTAGGAAATGAATAGCAGTGTAAGCACACAGTCAGGTGATCCTCTTAAAGGAGGAACTTCCTGTGCATGCTCATCGCTTACCTTCTACTGGAAGATCATCTTCATCACCTGAGGGCTTTTTGGAAGCTTAAATTAGCTATAGAGATTTTTTGGAGACAAGTAGAGGGAAGATAAATTAGATCTTTTGTGTCTTTCAGTGACGAGAAACAGACTGTTCAAGGACTTGTTTGGTAATTTGTCTGGTTCCAGCTTTTGCCTTGCAGTGGTTTGTGTGGTCATTCTGTATTGTACCAGTGTTGTTGTTGTTGTTTTTTTAACTGTCAGTTGAACAGTTAAGCAGTTTGACTGTATTCTTTAAGGATCTGGGAATTAATAATGAAAAATCTTCACTATCTAACATTTTTCAGGACAAACGATTGATTCATCATGAAATACCTGCGGCAGGCTGGCGTGTAGTGAGTGTTTTGGCAGCACACTTCATGACTGTCATCACAGTAAGCGACTGAATAGAATTTGTCAGGTGGCGTGTTGGCGTGGTGCTCTGATGATAATGGGAAAGATGATGGCTCCTCTGAAGATGATGATGATGATGACGATGGTGGTGGTGATGATCACAGTGCTGCTTCATATGTGTACCGTGGCAGTAACGGAGGATGATGGCCTTAAACTGAGCGGTCTGATAGCGAGCTGTTGAAATTGGAGCGAGATGCTGTTTGTTGATGTGATCGATGACCCGCTTTGCCTTTTCCTGTAAAGGTCACAATATCACAAACACTTCTGGATCTGTTTTGATTATATGGTGTCTTTGTTCTGCAGTGTCTCACAGTTTCCCGGCCCAAGTGGTGTTTGTCTGCCTCATTTTGGGCAGGCTTTTGTTGTGTCCACAGAGTGCCTACTGCAATCTTTATTGGTTCCCAGTGGGTCAAGCAGAGTTCCTGACCCCATTTCCTGCTGTTGTTGTTAGAGACATTCAGGCCGTAGGCTGCGGAGAGCGCACACAGCCCGGAGGAGCTTCCTGTCACTGCTGCCTACAACACCACTCCATTTGTCATTGTTCACCACATCTTTTTCCCCCCTGTCTATCAAAATCTGAATCCCTCTCTCTGGACCATGAGGTCAGGTCTGGGCTGGAAGGCAGGTGATGGTTTGTCTTATCATGAGCTGTGGGATTTTTTGCAGTCTGTCATTCTGGAATTGTCAAGATAAAAAGGGCCATTCCAACATTTTGACATCTGAGCAAAATATCAAGAATATGCATATGTGTTAACTGGCATTGTTTTTCTAAACTGTATAATTGAAAACGAAGAATGAAAAACACTTTCTCCACAAGCTTCAGGTCATTCTTTTAGGCTTTGAAAATAAATAATCTTAGACTATCTAATCCATCAACGCAAACAGTTTAACCTTTTATTCTAGCTCAAATTTTACGAGGGTAGGCTGAAAAGTTCTAAGGCTCACTATAATACAGTTACTGCATTACTCCTTCATGGTGAGACTTAGAACTTTTCAGCCTACCCTCGTACTTTTACCTGCATCTCCAAAGGCAGAGTAGACCTGCGAAGTCCATGTGTGCATCTATTTGTCTGCATATTCATGCAGACAAACACATGATATCTTGACAAACAGTTTGGGTATTAAAGTCAAATTTGGTACACAAGGTCACCTTACTAGACCTTTGAAAGATTCAGTGTTGGACTCATTTTAATTCTAATTGTGGCCATGAATGTCACAGATTTGTATGGTGCCTTGGTGTGTCTCAGGAAGAGGCAAAGCTGTGTGCAAAATTTCCCCAGACATGATTTTCCTAATTACCTTTATATATATATATATATATATATATATATATATATATATATATATATATATATATATATATATATATATATATATATATATATATATATATATATGTGTGTGTGTGTGTGAGGAAAATAAGTATTTGAACACCCTGCGGTTTTACAAGTTCTCCCACATAGAAATCATGGAGGGGTCTGAAATTTTCATCTTAGGTGCATTTCCACTGCGAGAGATATAATCTAAAAAAAAATCCGGAAATCACAATGTATGATTTTTTAATAATTTATTTGTATTTTACTGTTGCAAATAAGTATTTGAACACCTGTGAAAATCAATGTTAATATTTGGTACAGTAGCCTTTGTTTGCAATTACAGAGGTCAAACGTTTCCTGTAGTTTTTCACCAAGTTTTCACACACTGCAGCAGGGATTTTGGTCCACTCCTCCATGCAGATCTTCTCTAGATCTTTCAGGTTTGGAGTTTCAGCTCCCTCCAAAGATTTTCTATTGAGTTCAGGTCTGGAGACTGGCCAGGCCACTCCAGGACCTTGAAATGCTTCTTACGGAGCCCCTCCTTAGTTGCCCTGGCTGTGTGTTTGGGGTCATTGTCATGCTGGAAAACCCAGCCATGACCCATCTTCAATGCTCTTACTGAGAGAAGGAGGTTGTTTGCCACAATCTCACAATACATGACCCCATCCATCCTCCCTTCAATACGGTGCAGTCGTTCTGTCCCCTTTGCAGAAGCGCACCCCCAGAGTATGATGTTTCCACCCCTATGCTTCACGGTTGGGATGGTTTTCTTGGGGTTGTTCTCATCCTCTAAACATGGTCAGTGGAGTTGATTCCAAAAAGCTCTATTTTGGTCTCATCTGACCACATGACCTTCTCCCATGCCTCCTCTGGATCATCCAGATGGTCACTGGTGAACTTCAAACAGGCCTGGACATGTGCTGGCTTGAGCAGGGGGACCTTGCTGCCCTGCAGGATTTTAAACCATGACAGCATCATGTGTTACTAATGTAATCTTTGTGACTGTGGTCCCAGCTCTCTTCAGGTCATTGACCAGGTCCTCCTGTGTAGTTCTGAGCTTTCTCAGAATCATCCTTACCCCACAAAGTGAGATCTTGCATGGAATCCCAGACCGAGGGAGATTGACAGTCATTTTGTGTTTCTTCCACTTTCTAATAAATAATCATAACAGTTGTTATGTTGTTATGTTGTAGACCAGCCTTGTGCAGGTCTACAGTTTTGTCCCTAGTACCCTTAGACAGCTCTTTGGTCTTGGCTATGGTGGACAGGTTGGAGTGTGATTGATTGAGTGTGTGAACAGGTGTCTTTTATACAGGTAACAAGTTCAAACAGGTGCAATTAATACAGATAAAGAGTGCAGAATAAGAGGGCTTCTTAAAGAAAAATGAACAGGTCTGTGAGAGCCAGAATTCTTGCTGGTTGGTAGGTGTTCAAATACTTACTTGCAGCAGTAACATACAAATAAATTATTAAAAAAAATCGTACATTGTGATTTACGGATTTTTTTTTTTTTTTTTTTTTTTAGATTATGTCTCTCACAGTGGACATGCACCTAAGATGAAAATTTCATACCAATCCATGATTTCTAAGTGGGAGAATATTGTTCAATATGTTCAAATACTTATTTTCCTCACTGTGTGTGTGTGTATATATATATATATATATATATATATATATATATATAGATATAGATAGATATAAAGGTAATTATTAAGTATAAACATTATGGTTATTAAGTTATTTTTCATTCAGTATCTCTTAAGGAAAGAGGATTTCAGAACTTCATTTGGAGCCAAAACTTAAAATTCAAAGGTTAGGAAATGTTAACGTCTGGTGTCAAGGCTGGAGCATACTTGAAAGTATACTCTGTCCAGAGAAACAACCGCAGGTTACTCGTGCCAAAAACCACAAGACAGAGTGTTATTATTGAATTAATTTGTCAAGAAGTGTAATTATCTACAAACTCAATATTTTTTTCTTGTTGACAGTTATTTTTATGAAGAGCTCCAGCAGATGCTTTGTTTTGCAGCAAAACAGAGTTAATGTTTTATGTTGCCAGGACGGGTTTTGTCATCGCTTTCCCTGACCCCAGGGTAAGGACTCAGTGTCTTTGTTTTTCTCCAGGTTGCAGCCGGAGACATTGGGTATCTGCCCTCATGGTCCTGCTCTCACCATGCAGGGGAGGGAGGGTGATGCACAGACTCTTACCACCAAGCTCTACAGCCGCTATGATCTAGATGACCTGGATGTTGCCTGGTTGGAGCTGGTCAACCAGGAGTTCAGACTGATGGGTGAGTGGAAAGCCATTAACACCATATACGATTTTGCAGGTATACACAGCAGTGTCAACACTACACAGTAAAATGTCACATTGGTAATAGCGGTGTAACAGATCATAGTTGAGCCGTAATTTGTATGGACCGCTCCCCTGCGATTCAGAACACATATGAGCCACGGATTAATTGCAGTTTACATAAGTGTGATGTCGTGTCCTGGTAACTTGTTTTAAAATCACAATCTGAGTGAAACAGATGCAGCTGCACTCACACAACTTGTTTAAAAAAAAAAACTAAATAAAAAAATCAACATCACAGAGAGACTTAAGCTCCTGCTGTCACTGTACACTCACGCAACCTGTTACAGCCTCATGCTTTGCTGCACCAAACAGGCTCAGCGCACTTCTACAAAAATAATCTCTGTTGACATTAAAGGGATTGAGGACAAAGTGTCTGCTGTCTCTTGAATGTGCAGCCATGAGCACATTGAACCACACCTCACACTTGAAGTGCATGCACAGCCGAGGTGGCTGAAAGTCCACAGCTCTGGAAAAATAACCAGCTCCATTTTCTCCATTTTGTACTTTTCATGATTTTGGCATAGGCTGTTTTTTATTCACTGATACTGATGTTCATATTGCAGTTTAACACAAAAATTGAACATTTTATTTTTAAAATATTATATAAAACATTGAACACTTTCATTCACTCATTAAATTACTTAAAAAAATAAAAGCCAAAGTTCTATGTCTCTTTTTTTTTTTTTTTTTTTTTGTTGATCCGAAAAATGTTCCAATCTATGGCTTAAAAAACTGTATCCAAGCCAAACCATGTTTTTTGTAATCCATAACACCTCTCATTGGGAATATGAGCCCAGAGCCCTTAAGTAATGTTTGTAATAGAGGGTCAGAGAAGCTAAGCATTGTGTGAGTTTGTTAATTCTCTGTGCGCACATAGTGCACTTTGTCCACCACATACCCATGGGCAGTGACAGGTGTGTCTGTGACTCAATGCTTGGTGTTTAAAGCACTCTGTGTGCTTCCACAAGCAGGAGGTAGCATACATGTTCTCAAATCTGTTTCAGTGTCCTTGTCAGAAGAATAATGAAATGCCTGGAATCAGAGGTCTTTTTTTTAGCACAGATTTGCACAAACATGTGCAGCTGTGTGACTAAGCTTTCTGCTTAGAGGCTCTAAATATGCAAACATTGTCCGTCTTCAGAAATTTTGCCTCTTTACTATTAATCTGCTTGATGACCATTAATCCACTTGTGTTTTACTCACGAGGGGGAAACTGACGAGCATTTGGTCTGTAAGAGAGCTGGCACGTCTGCCATGTCGTTGTACTTCAACTTTAGACGACACACCAGAATCTGACAAAAGGTGGCTGCTATGAAGAGATTCACAAAACCTTATCAACTGCTTATGAACTGTGAAAACTATTTTTTTTAAAAAAGCAATATTATATGGCTGTGACGCTATGACGATTTCTGGTCTAATATTTTCCCACGTCAGACCGGTTACCATCGGTCTGGAATGCGTATCACATTCGTTACAAACCAGAAAGCTAAAACCCATCCATCCATCCATTTTCTTCCACTTTATCCGAGTCGGGTCGCGGGGGCAGGAGCTCAAGCAAAGCTGCCCAGACCTGCCGATCCACACACACCTCCCCCACCTCCTCCGGGGGAACCCCAAGGCGTTCCCAAGCCAGCCAAGCGATGTAGTCCCTCCAGTGTGTCCTGGGTCTTCCCCTGGGCCTCCTCCCAATGGAACGTGCCCGGAACACTTCTCCAGCAAGGCGTCCAGGGGGCATCTAGAAAAGATGCCAGAGCCACCTCAGCTGGCTCCTTTTGACGTGGAGAAGCAGCGGCTCGACTCCGAGCTCCTCCCAAGTGACTGAGCTCCTCACCCTATCTCTAAAGGGAGTGCCCAGCCACCCTGCGGAGGACACTCATCTCGGCCACTTGTACTCGTGATCTCGTTCTTTCGGTCATGAGCTAAATCTTATGACCATAGGTGAGGATTGGAACATAGATCGTTCGGTAAATCGAGAGCTTTGCCCCCCTGCTCAGCTCTCTCTTCACCACGACGGTCCGATACAGCGACCGCATCACTACAGACGCTGCACTGATTCATCTGTCAATCTCATGCTCCATCCGTTCCTTGCTCGTGAACAAGAACCCGAGATACTTAAACTCCTCCACTTGAGGCAAGGACACTACACTGACGTGAAGAGGGCAAGGTACCCTTTTCCGGTGGAGAACCATGGCCTCGGATTTGGAGGTGCTGATTTTCATCCCGGACGGTTCACACTTGGCTGCAAACTGCCCCCGTGCACGCTGAAGGTCCTGATTTGAAGAAGCCAACAGAACCACATCATCCGCAAACAGCAGAGATGAGATTCTGTGGTTCCCAAACAGGACCCCCTCTACACCCTGGCTGCACCTCGAAATTCTGTCCATAAAGATAATGAGCAGAACCGGTGACAAAGGGCAGCCCTGGCGGAGGCCAGCGTGCACTGGAAACAGGTTTGACTTACTACCGGCAATGCAAACCAAGCTCCTGCTGCAGTCGTACGGGGACTGGATAGCCCTTAGCAAAGGACCCTGTACTCCCGGAGCACCCCCCACAGGGTGCCCCAAGGGACACGGTTGAACGCCTTCTCCAGATCCACAAAGCACATGCAGACTGGTTGGGCAAACTCCCATGAACCCTCGAGCACCCAATGGAGGGTATAGAGCTGGTCCAGTGTGCCACAGCCAGGACGAAAACCATACTGCTCCTCCTGAATCCGAGGTTTGACTATCGGTCAAATTCTCCTCTCCCGTACTTTGGAATAGATCTTACTGGGGAGGCTGAGGGGTGTGATCCCCCTATAGTTGGAACACACCCTCCGGTCCCCTTTCTTAAACAGAGGGACCACCACCCTGGTCTGCCAATCCAGAGGCACTGTCCCCGACCGTCACCCGAAGTTGCAGAGGCGTGTCAACCAAGACAGTCCCACAACATCCAGAGACTTAAGGTACTCGGGACGGATTTCATCCACCCCAGGACACTTGCCACCGAGGAGCTTTCTGACCACCTCAGTGACTTCGGCCTGGGTGATGGATAAGTCCACCTCCGAGGCCCCAGTCTCTGCTTCCTCTTCGGAAGACTTGATGATGGGATTGAGGAGATCCTCGAAGTATGCCTTCCACTGCCCGACATCTCCTCCAGTCAGGGTCAACAGCTCCCCACCCGCACCATAGACAGTGCCGGTGGAGAGCTGCTTTCGCCTCCTGAGGCGTCGGATGGTTTGCCAGAATTTTTTTCGAGGCCGACCGATAGTCCTCCTCCATGGCCTCCCCGAACTCCTCCCAGACCTGAGTTTTTGCCTCTGCGACCGCACGGGCTGCAGCACACTTTCCGGTACCTGTCAGCTGCCTCCGGGGTCCCACTTACCAACAAAGACAAGTAGGACTCCTTCAGCTTGACGGCATCCCTTACTTCTGGCGTCCACCACCGGGATTGCCGCCGCGACAGGCACCAGAGATCTTGCGACCACAGCTACGAGTGGCCGCATCGACAGTGGAGGTGGAGAACATGGTCCACTCGGTCTCCATGTCTCCAACCTCCCCCGGGATCTGGGAGAAGGTCTCCCTGAGGTTTGAGTTGAAGACCTCGCTGACACAGGGTTCCGCCAGTCATTCCCAGCAGACCTTCATGATACGTTTGGGCCTGCCAGGTCTGACCGGCTTCCTCCCCTCCCAGTGGATCCAACTCACCACCAGGTGGTGATCGGTCGACAGCTCAGCCCCTCTCTTCACCCAAGTGTCTGAAACACATTGGCCGAAGGTCAGATGATACAACTACAAAGTCGATCATCGACCTCCAGCTCAGGGTGTTCTGGTGCCATGTGCACTTATGGACACGCTTGTGCTCGAACATGGTGTTCGTGATGGACAAACTCTGACTATCACAGAAGTCCAACAAATGAACACCACTCGGGTTTAGATCGGGCAGGCCATGCTTCCTGATCACTCCCCTCCAGGTCTCACTGTCGCCGCCCATGTGGGTGTTGAAATCCCCCAGGAGAACAATGGAGTCCCCAGTCGGAGCACCATCTAGCACCCCTCCCAGAGACTCCAAGAAGGTTGGGTACTCTACACTGCCGCTCGGCCTGTAGGCCAAGACAACAGTGAAAGACCTGTCCCCGACCTGAAGGCGTAGGGACGTGACCCTCTCATTCACCGGGGTGAACTCCAACACATGGCTAAGCTGGGGAGCAATAAGCAATGCTACACCAGCTCTCCGCCTCTCCCCGTGGGCAATGCCAGAAAAGTGCAGCGTCCAGCCCCTCTTCAGGAGTTTGGTACCAGAGCCCAAGCTGTGCGTGGACATGAGCCCGATTATCTCTCGTCGGTATCTCTCAACCTCCTGCACAAGCTCAGGCTCCTAACCCCCCAGCGAGGTGACGTTCCACATCCCAACAGCCAGGGGCTGTGAGCGCGGACCGGGCCACCCGCCCTCCACTGCCACCCAATCCTCTCTGCACCCGACTCCTATGGCCCCCCAGCAGGTAGTGAACCCACAGGAGGGCGGGCCCACGTCGCTCTTTTGGGCTGAGCCCGGCCGGGGCCCGTTGGCTAAGGCCCGACCATCAGGTGCTCGCACGCAAGCCCCGACCCCAGGCCTGGCTCCAGGGTGGGGTCCCGGCTCCGCCATACCAGGCGACATCTCGGTCCTTGATTTTGTACTGGTCATGGGAGCTTCTGAACTGCCCTTAGTCTGACCCGTCACCTAGGACCTATTTGCCTTAGGAGACCCTACCAGGGTCTACCCCCCGCCTCGAGGGGGAGAGAAAGCTAAAACCACAATTAGAAAAACCAAGTCAGACATGACCATACACCATAAATATGTAGATAGCATCGGAAAAATACACACAGATTGAAATTTTACCAGCTAACGCCCGGACCATCTGTTTGCAAGTTCTTCATGGAGGTGACGCGAACAGGTCTGACTACAATCCCAAGACCGTCAACACCTTTCATATTCAGAAATACTTTGCCGTTTGCATGTTTATATATATAATAGCCATATAATAAACAAATGGTGAACCTCGCTTCCTCGGTCTGATATTCCCGTACAGACCAAGCATAGTCGGAGACACTAATCTTGCACACCGTGACCGGGATCACAATGCCACTTTTTTCCAATACTTTCATCACTTTTATCACAGTATATGGCATATTAAAGTTGTTTTGAAGAAAACCGAAACACCTCATCTTGCAGTGGTGTAAATTTCATGGTTCCTCAAAATGTTTCACAAAATATTCCTGACCATGCCCAGCATTCTTGTGAAACATCAAGAAAATTATCATTCATTCATTCATTCATTTTCTGCCACTTATTCGGCTCTGGGTCACGGTGGCAGCGGACCAAACAGTTCATCCCATGTTTCCCTATCCTCATCCAAGAAAATGCTTTAATTACCAAAACGGCCTACTATACACACAGTTTTAACACAGTTTTTGCCTAAACCCAGCTGGATTCATTTCAAAAGAGAGTTCATATTTAGGTGATTTTTTTTTTTTTTTTTTTACTGATTTATTAAGACTTTTCACTGTCCATATGGAGTGACAGCATCTCCAGCATTGGTCCTGTTTTATGTAAAGGATCAAAACAAGGTAGTGAGCAGGACAGACAGACAGTAACTAACTGGTCACCTCTTTGGTGAGGTTCAAAGGTAAAACATCAGTGTTCAGAATTAAAGATCAGAGTTAAAGGCCAGATATCAGATCAAAGCTCAGTGATCCAAATCAAGGGGCAGTGATTGGAATTAAAGGTCAGGTTTATTGGTCTGTACTACAAGATGAGTGATCCATACAAAAGACTAGAATCGAGCTCTTTGTTGACCGATGAGGTGAGATTACAGAACATCAACTACAAAAGCACACGGAGAGCATGTTGCTCTACCGATGATCATTTATCTTCATTTCTGTTGATATTTTCCTCTTTTTTTTTTCCATTGTGCAAGTGTTGGAACTTTGTTTCTCTCACATTCTTAGACAGAGTGCTAACTTTTGAGTATGACTTTTCATCTTGATTGCTGGTGTGTGATCCTGGTCACAATCTTTATGTATACACTGGAGCGCATACTTCTTAGATAGTTATTTAGTATAATTAACTACACACACAGATTGGACAGATGGCAGGTTCCATCCCTTCAAAGTAGGAGGGAACAGGCAGCTGTCCAACTGGTAAGAGATGTCAGACAACCAACATCCACTCCCTGACCTTCTCCCACAAACCAGGGAGGAAGATACACAGAGATGATTTTGCAGTAGGAAAAATCTCAGCCATCACCTCCAATAAAGCCAGAACGACAGCAGCAACACTACCCACAGCTATTAGATAATATAATTGATCAGTGATGGGAAAAATGGCCTCAAGATGAACACACACTTTCCCCCACTCCCTTGTTTTCTTGAATTGGAAAAAATGTGATCTCGTAAAATGTTATGCGTTTTTGTTTTGTGTTTGTCACGTCCGCCAAGGACGTAATAAAATCATCAGCATTTATTTATTTGTCTGTCTGTCTGTTAGCAGGATTGCATCAAAACTACTGTACGGATTTTGCCGAAATTTTCACCGCAGATTCATATTATGCCATGGAAGCACCCATTAAATTTTGGAGGTGATCCAGATCTGAATCCAAATTCTGGCTCAAGATTAACTTTATATAGGCTTTGAAGGATTACATTAAAACTACTTCACAGATTCTCACCAAATTTGCACCACAGATAAATATTAGGCCATGGAAGACTCCTCTGAATTTTGGAGGTGATTCGGATCTGGATCAGGATTCTGGATCAAGATTTCACTTTATATAGGCTTTGAAGGATTACTGATTGCTCTTGTTTTGTTGTATGCTTAGTTCAGATAAAAAAAAGTCTTTTTAGTTTATTGTTAGACTTTTTTGTAAATTTTTCTGTGATTCAGTTTTTAACTGTAAAGCAAATGTAAATAAACTCAAACTCTTGTCACGAATAGAGAAACTATGTAATATAGCTACTATCACTGATATATATCTAATATATTTGATCAATTCTATATCTAATATATCCTATAACTACTTGCTATATGGACCAAAACCGTTTTTGTACCACACTGTAAACTATTGCTATAAAGTTGGGCATTTTAATATGGGCTTTTATTGTAATTAACTTGCCTTTGGAGGCAGCCTCTAGTGGCCATTTGAGGAACTGCATGATTTGGCACTTCCCCATGGGCTTCATTTTTCAGCACCAGAGGATGCCGCCTGGTTTGGGGGAGGCATTTCTTCAAACAATGACTATCCATGAAGCCACCAAGCCATTTGTGGCCACTCTGAAGGAGTTATCGGCTTCTGTGACTGTGATCTTGGAGACTTTGTATGGTTCAGAATTTGTGAATTGCATCACTAGTTGTGGAGGCTCACAGAAAATGATTATCTCAAAAAGAAGACCTGACGTTTCAGCTACAGTTTCCCAGAAGGCATCTGATAGACTTCAGCCAAGATTTGATCTGCAAAAGCATTTTGCTTCATTGTTGTGGTAACTATGGACATTCTGTTATTAATTCTGATTATAACAAACTGTTTTATTTGCATTTTTTCAGAACACAGTTTTAATTCTGTACAGTATAAGGGAGCCAGTATTTCTGACCTGGATCTTTGCCACATTTTCACTCATCAAGCTGCCCATCGTAGTGTGTTTGCATTTTCCCATTTTTGCTGATTATGACCCAAATGCAAAACAGTTCATTTTGTTTTATTTTAGCTTCCCTAGGTATGACATGTATGAACATGAAGTCATTCTAGGAATACTACTCACAGACAAATGACACTTGTTTCCTGTCCTTGTTTCTATTCAGGTCTCCATGGAAATGTCACAGCAAGTTAATATTTAAAAGCTGGAAACTGTCTCACTAGTTTATTTTTTTTTTTTATATTGTGAAGGTTTTTTTTTAGTGCAAAACATTAAAGTTCTTTACAGTCAACTTCAAGACAAATGTGTAAAATAAAAGCAACTCTGCTGTTGGAGTCTGAGTATTTTTAAATAATTCAAGAGCATAATTTTTAAATAATGTTCAAACGATGGATTAAGTACATCTTCAGTAGAGAGACATTCAGATGATCAGTCTGTGTACACAATCTGAGCAGCGTTTGGTCACTTACAACAGATTACATGTTTTTTGCTGTGGGTATTAAGATCAATAATCCATAAAGTTAATTTGTGACACTTTCTAAATTTTTTTTAATAATCCCTGCAAAAAAAAAAAAATAAAAAAAATCCATGAATCCTTTCATCACCGCTCCTGCCAAGCTGGTTTGTGTATTTCACAGTATGAAGATGTGCAGGAAAATAGTCTGGATCAAGATTCTGGATCAAGATTTCACTTTATATACACTTTGAAGGATTACATCAAAACTAATTCACAGATTCTCACCAGATTTGCACCACAAGCACATATTAGGGCATGGAAGACCCCACTGAATTTTGGAGGTGATCTGAATCTGGATTGGTGGACACCAGAAATCTCTGATTGCTGTTGTTTTTTAACATACATGATATTTGTCCATTACATGTACAGAGGTTGTCCAGTTTGTTCACTGAGGTATTTCATCACAAAATATTTGCTACAATACATGCAAGCAATTTTTGTTTATTCTTTCAAGATGGGTGCTGTATTATTTAAATTCAATAATCCTCAACTGCAGAACAAATAGATTTAGTGTTGCAGAGATTAGCCAGTGTGGTGTACTGTAAGATGCTTAGCTGTGTTTAATATATTAATTTGATCGTAATCCTCTCAACCTGATCATCTGTAATGTTAATGAATCCAGAGATGTGACTGTGTAAAAGAGTCTTTCATATCCACAGGCTCAAGTTTTAATAGTGTGATCATGGTCTTTATACACAACCCAAATTCAGGAATTGAATATGTATATTTCTAATAAATATATATTGCTATGTTTGTCATTAAAGTGAATACTTAAACATTTTTATTATCACAGTCATTTCATAAAATAAGATTTGTGATCAATTCTGTCACATGCCGCTTGATTTAGTTTATTCGTTGTTTTTGCAGACTGCAGCACTAAATACGGAATGAAATGTGCTGAAGTGTACGTCAAAAATGTTAAATAAATAAAAGGCTGCGTTGTGCCCCACTTTAATGATCCCTACTGTAACATATGAGAAAGTAATCCTGTGGTAGGGGTTTTCCATTGTAAATCCATGAGATGTTTTCCATCTTACATTCAGGCCAATGCGGTGCTAGTACAGTGACACATACTGGCAGGATGAACTACCAGCTTACATCATCTGTTTTTAGTTACTTTGGAAGGTCGTGAGCCTCAAACACACTACTGCTACACACTACTAATGCTGTGTTCACATGTTGGCTGTAAGCAGCAGACAGTAAAATGGATGTTACATTCTTTTCAATAAGAAGACAACGGATCATTTTCTGCTCGCTGTGAGTTTGGCAACCGTGCATGCCGGCAGCACATGCCTGCAGAAGTTTTTTTTATTAAACCCTCCAACCGTGACTATCCAGGGTTGGGACCAGGAAGCAGAGTTGTAGTCTTACACACCTCTCTGCAGCTTCTGTCCCCCTGCCATCCCCCCAATACCCCATCCCCGTAGAGACGGTGCCTGCCCCCAGACCACCAATAACCAGTAAAAATCTATTTAAGCATAAAATTTCAAAAAGAAAAAATAATAAAGCACCTTCAACTGCACCACAGACTAAAACAGTTAAATGTGGTTTATTAAACATTAGGTCTCTCTCTTCTAAGTCCCTGTTAGTAAATGATATAATAATTGATCAACATATTGATTTATTCTGTCTTACAGAAACCTGGTTACAGCAGGATGATTATGTTAGTTTAAATGAGTCAACACCCCCGAGTCACATTAACTGTCAGAATGCTCGAAGCACAGGTCGAGGAGGAGGATTAGCAGCAATCTTCCATTCCAGCTTATTAATTAATCAAAGACCCAGACAGAGCTTTAATTCATTTGAAAGCTTGACTCTTAGTCTTGTCCATCCAAATTGGAAGTCTCAAAAACCAGTTTTATTTGTTATTATCTATTGTCCACCTGGTCGTTACTGTAAGTTTCTCTGTGAATTTTCAGACCATTTGTCTGACTTAGATAAGATAATTATAGTGGGTGATTTTTAACATCCACATAGATGCTGAGAATGACAGCCTCAACACTGCATTTAATCTATTAGATTCAGCTGGCTTCGCTCAAAATGTAAATGAGCCCACCCACCATTTTAACTGCACTTTAGATCTTGTTCTGACATATGGCATAGAAATTGAAGACTTAACAGTATTCCCTGAAAACCCCCTGTTGTCTGATCATTTCTTAATAACATTTACATTTACTTTAATGGACTACCCAGCAGTGGGGAATAAGTTTCATTACAGTAGAAGTCTTTCTGAAAGCGCTGTAACTAGGTTTAAGGATATGATTCCTTCTTTATGTTCTTCAATGCCATATACCAACACAGTGCAGAGTAGCTACCTAAACTCTGTGAGTGAGATAGATTATCTCGTCAGTAGCTTTACAGCCTCATTGAGCACAACTTTGGATGCTGTAGCTCCTCTGAAAAAGAGAGCCTTAAATCAGAAATGCTTGATTCCGTGGTATAACCCACAAACTCGCAGCTTAAAGCAGATAACCCGTAAGCTGGAGAGGAAATGGCGTCTCACTAATTTAGAAGATCTTCATTTAGCCTGGAAAAAGAGTCTGTTGCTCTATAAAAAAAAGCCCTCCGTAAAGCTAGGACATCTTGCTATTCATCACTAATTGAAGAAAATAAGAACAACCTCAGGTTTCTTTTCAGCACTGTAGCCAGGCTGACAAAGAGTCAGAGCTCTACTGAGCCGAGTATTCCTTTAACTTTAACTAGTAATGACTTCATGACTTTCTTTGCTAATAAAATTTTAACTATTAGAGGAAAAAATTACTCATAACCATCCCAAAGACATATCTTTATGTTCGGCTGCCTTCAGTAATGCTGGTATTTGGCTAGACTCTTTCTCTCCAATTGTTCTGAGTTATTTTCATTAGTTACCTCCTCCAAACCATCAGCATGTCTATTAGACCCCATTCCTACCAGACTGCTCAAGGAAGCCCTACCATTAGTTAATGCTTCGATCTTAAATATGATCAATCTATCTTTATTAGTTGGCTATGTACCACAGGCTTTTAAGGTGGCAGTAATTAAACCATTACTTAAAAAGCCATCACTTGACCCAGCTATCTTATGAATGAATGAATGAATGAAAACTGTTTATTTCGAACATTTGATACAACATCAATTACAAGATAGATCAGTAAAGACAACAACAAAAAAGTTCCTACTGTGTACCCAACATGTCCGAAAAGGGGTAGGGTGAAGCATCAGCTTATTTATCCCTACCCCTTCTTCCCCACAACCAGTAATACCCTTTGCCACATATACACATAGATTCCTACACACCTAAACCGATATCAATATATATATATATATATATATATATATATATATATATATATATCAACATACATACATACACATATATATACATATATACACACATATACATATATATATATATATATATATATCAACATACATACATACACATATATATACACAAACATAAATATACACCTACACATACCTACTTACATACAAAATACTATATATTTACAAGCCGAAGCAAAAAACAAAAACACCCTAACCCTCATTACCCTTCCTCCTCCCTATACCTAGAAAAAAACATATTTTTGTACCGCTGTTTGAACTGGTTCATGCTTGGACATTGCTTGAGCCCCACTCCCAATCTGTTCCACATCCTCACCCCACAGACAGAAATACAGAAACCTTTTAATGTTGTTCGTGCCCACTGATGCTTTAAATTAAATTTCCCCCTCAGACTGCAATCCCCTGATCTGTTAAAAAACATATTTTTAATATTTGCTGGAAGTAAATTGTTTATTGCTTTATACACGATTTGTACTGTTTGAAAATGAACCAAGTCTGTGAATTTTAAGAATTTGGATTGTAAAAATAGTGGATTTGTATGATCTCTATAGCCAGTATTATGAATTATGAATAGCTCTTTTCTGCATTACTGATAGTGATTGTGTTGTACCTTTATAAGTATTACCCCATACCTCTGCACAGTACTGTAAATATGGTAAAACCAGTGAGCAGTAAAGAATGCGGAGTGAGTTGTGGTCCAGAATATGTTTCGCTTTGTTTAGAAATGAAATGCTTCTTGACAGTTTACTTTGTATATGTTTTATATGAGTCTTCCAGTTTATCTTATCATCTATTATCACCCCCAGAAACTTATTTTCATGTACCCTTTCAATATCTACCCCCTCGACTTGTAACTGAACCTGTATGTCTGTATTACAATAGCCAAACAACATGTATTTTGTTTTGCTCCTCAGTAACTCCTGCAAATCCCCCCCTGAACAAAAAATGCTTGTGTCATCTGCAAATAATACTAATTTTAATATTTTGGAAACATTGACAATATCATTTATATAAATTAGAAACAGTTTTGGACCCAATACTGACCCCTGTGGGATGCCACAAGCATTGTCCAAGCATGATGATGTATATTCCCCCAACTTCACAAACTGTTTTCTGTTACTTAAGTAGCTTCTCACCCAGTGCAACACCAACCCCCTAATCCCATACTGTTCAAGTTTACTGATTAATATGTCATGATTGATTGTATCAAAAGCCTTTTTAAGGTCTATAAATATTCCAGCTGAATGTAATTTGTGGTCTATGGCGTTTGTAATCTTCTCAACTGATTCTATTAATGCAAGTGATGTTGAACTATGTGCTCTGAATCCATATTGACTATCAGTAAGTAATTTATGTTTACTTATGAATTTGTCTAATCTATTATTGAATAACTTTTCTAATAATTTGGAAAATTGTGGAAGCAAAGAAACAGGTCTATAATTTGTGAAGTGGTGTCTATCCCCAGTCTTATACAGCGACACAACCTTTGCTATTTTCATTTGATTGGGAAATTTACCGGTTTGAAATGATAAGTTACAGATGTATGTTAATGGTTCTATAACCCATTCAATGACCTGTTTTACCACCACCATATCAATTTCATTTAAATCGGTAGATGTTTTATATTTACAATTATTCACAATGTCTATAATTTCTTTTCCATCCACTGCTGTGAGGAACATTGAACAGGGATTTCTTTCTATGAGATTATTATCCCAATCCTCATGTTGGGAATTGGGAATTTTTTCTGCCAAGCTTGGTCCAATATTTACAAAAAAATTATTAAAACCGTTGACTACCTCATCCTTATTTTCCTTCTTGACATTATTATCAATGAAATACTGAGGGTAACTCTGTTTTTTATTACCATTTTTGATAATGCTATTTAATATATCCCATATTCCTTTAATATTGTTTTTGTTATTATATAATATGTTACTATAATATTCCTTCCTACATACCCGTATAATATTAGTTAATCTATTTTTGTATTTCTTATATCTATTTTCTGCCTCTTTAGTCTTTAGTTTTATGAATTCTCTATACAGTGTATTTTTCTTATTACATGCATTTCGTAACCCTTTCGTCATCCATGGTCGATCTTGGATTTTTTGTTTTCTGTAGTCTTGTTTAATTGGACAATTTTTATCATATAATGATGTAAATATTTGTAAAAAAGTTTCATATGCACTATCAACATCACTTTCACTATATACCTTTTCCCAGTTTTGCTCCTGTAAATCCTTCTTTAGTGTGTTCATGTTTTCCTCTGTCCGCACTCGCCTGTATTTTATTTTCTCCTCTGGCTGATTCCGTCGATGGTTTCTATTAGAAACGATGAAAACTGGTAGATGATCACTATTGTCATTGATTAATAATCCACTCACAGTGTTATTCTCAATATCATTGCTGAATATATTATCTATTAAGGTAGCACTATGGGATGTAATTCTGCTTGGCCTGGTGATTTTTGGATATAAACTCATACTGTACATTATACTGATGAATTCATGTGTTATTTTATGCTTATTTGGATTGAGCAGATCAATATTTAAGTCACCACAAATGAACACAGTTTTTTGATTAGTTTTTGAGAACATTTTTCCCATACAGTCAGTGAATGTTTCAATACTAGATCCTGGTGCTCTATATATACAGCTGACTAATACATTTTTGCTTTTTTCTTCACATATTTCAATAGTTATACATTCTAATAAGTTATCAATCACAGTTGTCATATTGTCTACTATTTTATAATCCATGTTCTTATCCACATACACAGCCACTCCTCCTCCACTCTTATTCTTTCTGTTTACACAATTAAATTCATATCCATCCAGTTCAAAATCCATTCCTTTATCTTCATTGATCCATGTTTCTGATATAGCAATTATGTTAAATATTTTTTTAAATTGACTTAAATATTCTTTAATGTTGTTAAAGTTTGCATATAGACGTCTGCTGTTGAAATGGATTATTGATAATTTGTTATCCGTTTTAATGATCCGATTAAACTGTTCATCTGTATAATAGCAACAACTGCCATTGATATTTGAGAAGAAATTATTGTCTGGGTCTATATCGTGCTCCAAGTCCAGTACATTGTGGTCTGTGTATTTAAATGTTCTCAGTTCTACTTTTCCATGATCAGCAATCCTTTGAGTTATATCCTTCTTGTCTCCAGATGTAGATGATGTAGTAGATGAATAGGTTCCTCTGGTCTGTGTCATGGTGTTGTGATGTGTTTGTGTCCTCATACCTTATTGGTCGTATTTGTCCAGATCCTCGATGTTCCTGATTACCATAACCTTCGCTTGTTCTGGTGTTCCATTCAATTTGATAAATGTTTTGCAGTTGGATGTCCATGTCTATTGAATTTTTCCCTGCTTTTTTATGAAACGAGCTTTCCTGGCGATGTCTGCGTTTCTTTTGGTCAGATGTTCATTGATGAATATGTTTGTTCCTTTAAGTTTCCGTCCCTGTTTTAACAATGCCATTTTATGTTTTCTGTTGACAAACCTCATTATAACTGCATCCTCCATCCTCTCTCCTGGGCAGGGGGTGGCACGCTTCAATGTTATTACAGTCCATTTGAATACCTTTAGATTGCAGGAAGTCAGCCACCTGTTGTTCCACTGAGCTGGCCTCCTGCTCACTGGCCTCCCCTCCGCTGTCTTCTGACACCGCCCGTGCGTAGGATCGAGGTTTAATATGAATTCCTGTAATAATAACGTCGTTCATCCTTGTGTACTGTTCCAACTCCGCAACATGGTTCTCCAGGTACACCAGGCGCCGGTCTTTCTCGGCATTCTGGATCCGGAGAGCCTTCATAGCCTTCTTCCTTAATTATAGGCCAATCTCCAGCCTTCCTTTTCTCTCAAAAATTCTTGAAAGGGTAGTTGTAGAACAGCTAACTGATCATCTGCAGAGGAATGGTCTATTTGAAGAGTTTCAGTCAGGTTTTAGAATTCATCATAGTACAGAAACAGCATTAGTGAATGTTACAAATGATCTTCTTATGGCCTCAGACAGTGGACTCATCTCTGTGCTCGTCCTATTAGACCTCAGTGCAGCTTTTGATGCTGTTGACCATAAAATTTTATTACAGAGATTAGAACATGCCATAGGTATTAAAGGCTCTGCGCTGCAGTGGTTTGAATCATATTTATCTAATAGATTACAATTTGTTCATGTAAATGGGGAGTCTTCTTCACAGACTAAGGTTAATTATGGAGTTCCACAAGGTTCTGTGCTAGGACCAATTTTATTCAGTTTATACATGCTTCCCTTAGGCAGTGTTATTAGAAACATTGCTTAAATTTTCATTGTTACACAGATGATACCCAGCTTTATCTATCCATGAAGCCAGAGGACACACACCAATTAGTTAAACTGCAGGAATGTCTTTCAGACATAAAGACATAGATGACCTGTAATTTCCTGCTTTTAAATTCAGATAAAACTGAAGTTATTGTACTTGGTCCCACAAATCTTAGAAACATGGTGTCTAACCAGATCCTTACTCTGGATGGCATTACCCTGACCTCCAGTAATACTGTGAGAAATCTTGGAGTCATTTCAGGATCAGGATATGTCCTTCAATGCGCATATTAAGCAAATATGTAGGACTTCTTCTTTGCATTTGCGCAATATCTCTAAAATTAGAAAGTTCTTGTGTCAGAGTAATGCTGAAAAGCTAATTCATGCATTTATTTCTTGTAGGCTGGACTACTGTAATTCATTATTATCAGGTTGTCCTAAAAGTTCCCTGAAAAGCCTTCAGTTAATTCAAAATGCTGCAGCTAGAGTGCTGATGGGGACTAGAGCAGAGAGCATATTTCGCCCATATTGGCCTCTCTTCATTGGCTCCCTGTTAATTCCAGAATAGAATTTAAAATTCTTCTTTTTACTTATAAGGTTTTGAATAATCAGGTCCCATCTTATCTTAGGGACCTCTTAGTACTATATCACCCCAATAGAGCGCTTCGCTCTCAGACTGAGGCTTACTTGTAGTTCCTAGGGTTCGTAAAAGTAGAATGGGAGGCAGAGCCTTCAGCTTTCAGGCTCCTCTCCTGTGGAACCAGCTCCCAATTCGGATTAGGGAGACAGACACCTTCTCTACTTTTAAGATTAAGCTTAAAACTTTCCTTTTTGAAAAAGCTTATAGTTAGGGCTAGATCAGGTGACCCTGAACCATCCCTTAGTTATGCTGCTATAGACTTAGACTGCTGGGGGGTTCCCATGATGCACCCAGTGTTTCTTTTATTCACCTCTTTTTGCTCTGTATGCACCACTCTGCTTTTAATCATTGGTGATTGATCTCTGCTGTCTTCCACAGCATGTCTTTTTCCTGATTCTCTCCCCTCAGCCCCAACCAGTCCCAGCAGAAGACTGCCCCTCCCTGAGCCTGGTTCTGCTGGAGGTTTCTTCCTGTTAAAAGGGAGTCTTTCCTTCCCACTGTCGCCAAGTGCTTGCTCATAGGGGGTCGTTTTGACCGTTGGGGTTTTTCTGTAATTGTTGTATGGCTTTTGCCTTACAATATAAAGCGTCTTGGGGCAACTGTTTGTTGTGATTTGGCTCTATATAAATAAAATTGATTTGATTTGATTTAGAAGTTAAAAATGTTCAGCCTTTACTGTGTGCTGCAGTGACAAGGACAAAAATAATGTTTTTTTTTCTTTAATAACGAAGAAAGACAGACAGTGAGAGATGGGCTATTTAAGTGCAGACACTCACCCAGTTTTAATCAGGCAAACTTTAATAATGGACTTTTTAAGCAACCATCAGAGTTAAAGTTTCCTGACTTGATATTGTTGTTGTTGCAAACCCTTTTGTGGGGAGGACGATTATCTCTTGGTTGATTCCCGTATCGGATAGAAAATGTACATCTGTGGTCAGTCTAGAGATGCATGTGCATGCGTTTGGTGAATGTGGGAATGTTATTGCATGCCAACAAACATGCAGTTCTTGGCAGATCCTTAGTTTTCGCTGACAGCTGGGAAATCCCAGACCATCAGGATCTGAGAACCTGCTGTAGCTCTCATAGCCGTTGGGTTACAAGCGATTGCCTCTTCTGCCTGATCCGTCGTTGAGGACTTCTTGGACTTCTTGTTTCACCAAAGCCCTGTTCGCTGACTCGTGTTTAGGGTTCCTGTTGGGCCTTCATGGTTACCGTAGTGGCCATGAGGCACACAAGGTCCCCATCGTATTTCACCTCAACAGACAATCCTCTAATTGATCCATGGGAAAATTCTAAAACTCTGTTTATACAATTAAATAAATTGTCCCTGTTGTTAACTTTGAGAAATGACTGCGCATGACACCATCTGCCACCGCAGACGAGAGTAAGGAACCTTATGATGGGTTTTTCAGCAGTCTGCATGTGAACAGTGTTACATCTGATCTGATTCAAAAACAGTGAAGTGAAAGTCATCAACTCCCACAGCAAATGTTTTTCAGCACATTCAACCTAACTGAACTCATGCTGCAGAAAGCAAGGAGAGCTTTTCTACTTCAGAGTGGCCAAAGCCAACATAAAATATGCTGACCTCTTACTCATTATGGTAGCATGGAGATTGAAGCAGCAGGCCTGTAACCAGAGAATCCCTGGTTCAGTTCTCCATCTGACAGGTAACTAACTAACTAAGGTATCCTTGAGCAAGGTCCTAAATCTCATACTTTAAGCTCCCCAGTGTGCCTTTGAGCATCTTGCATAGCCCTGATGTTGATGTGTGAATGTTAGGCATGGCTGCTTTTGAGAGGTTGGGATGGACCAGTTGTTTTCATGCATGGTTGCCATCCAGGGACTTAAGGCTGTTCTGTGGTGGTGTGGATGTGGCAGAGTGTGGCACCTGTCACCTGCTGGTTGGATAATGGTAATTAGGAGCAGGTGTGACTGAACATGACTGAACAAACCTACCATCCCTGGTTCTCAAGACCAGGCACCTATGCGGCTGTACTCTACTCTTTTCTACTCTTCTATTTTACGCTTCCTTTTTAGATATTTAAATATACCTTAGTATACTAGCATAGTTCCACCTTAGAATTGGAATATAATATATAAGATATACTTTACTGAATTTTCATGAATGCAGCTTGTCTGCCAGCTGCTTGACATGTCTTGTTTCAGAGAATAATTGTATCATATTTGTGGGGGAAAAATGGAGCAGCTGTGGTTTTGAAGTTGCACTTATCTTGAAATGAGCTTCTTTTCTGTTCTGGCATTTTCAAGCCTTGGTCTGATGGCAACCATGGCTGCAACTGCTTGTTTCCTAATATACTAGTTTATATCAACCCTGCACCTGTCTTGGAAGTTCATTTGTCAGTTTTTTTTATCACGGCCACACATGGATTTCATGTTGCAAACTACTGTTTTCATCTCTATGTGCTGAAGGTGGACGTCAGAGGAAATCCACATTATGAGTAGTACTGGTGGGTAAATTGCTATCATCAGCAACATCATGAATTATAACTCCACTGTGCAATTGAAATGTTCTGAATGGTACCGTTTGAGTTATTTTGGAGCTCTAACTCAGTTGGTGGTGCACTCACATTTATTTGTGGAACCATTATTGTTGCAAAATGATTTTACAAGTGTGTATGGAGCATTGTGTAACTGTGTCTCAGTCAGGGTGTGCATAATACGATTTGTAAATGTGTAAAAAAAAATCTGCACGTTTGTAGATGTACAAGTGTAATGAGATTTGTACATGTGTAGAGAAATCTATAAATTCATACACTGATATTAATGACTGACAATTTTTCAGTATTTTGCTCTATAAGCTGTGTATGTGTCTTTATCAGTAGTCCCATCCTTTATGTATGTCCACGTGAAGACAGCAAACAGACACACTCACGTCACAGTGGACTGTTGAAAGTTCATGTCCATCCAAACATGGTACGTGTTTCCCAGCCGTGACGTCCACAACCACTGCTGTAACAAAGAGTCATTTTCCATTCACAGCATACAGCAGTCCAGCCATGAGGCAGGCGTCTTGAACAGGAAAGCATGTTTGACATATGGTTTTGATTGACAAATCAAATTAATCCGGATAGAATAACTACATTAATGTTATGTGTGCACACTAACATCCGTAAGATGTCTTGTAAATCGCGTCAAACCTGCCATCTGGTTTCAAAAACAGCATTGTTAGATTTGGAAATGTTTATTTATCACTTCCTTTTACAAAATATACAAGAAACATATTTGATTTATACAGAAATGAGGTGTTTCAGAGTGTTTTCTGGCATGTTGGATTATTTATTCAAGAGAGCCCCTAGCAGATGTCAACGTGCATCTCTACTCTGATTGACTGTTGCCATGTGCTTCCCAGCATCCCTTCCACAAGTTGGGGGAATCCCCCCTATGATCTATGACGTTGCTATCATAGACTGTATAGATTGCTGCTGTATTTAGTTTGAGGCCGTCTGTTCTTTTGAAATTTCTCCTTCAGGGGAACTACTTTTTTTTTCTAGATGTAAATTTTGATTGTATTGGTAATGTCATATTAGTGGTGACATAGAAAATTGTTTTTATGACTTTAATCTTAAAAATTTAAAAGGCCATGCAGCTTTAATAAATGGTGTTCATCAAATTTATGAAAAAAATGTATTCTACCAGATGGTTTTGATTGTTGGAAAATATCTGGAAGCCTTAGGAACTACAGGACTGGAAAAAAGGTTTACTCTTAAGTGTTCCTGAACCTATATGCAGCCAGGTAGAAGAATTAAGGCCTGTGTACACCCTGAGGTCCATTGAGCAGGTACTCATCTCTAGGTACAACAGCAAGAAGCAAATGAGAGTCTGACTTCCTCTAGATGGGATGTCAGTTACTTTCCCAGCCAAGACCCGTGCCTATTAACAGCTGGGTGGACTGGGACAACATGGACTGTGTCTTGTGCAAGGACACAGATCGGTAGAGTGACTGGGAGTTGAACGCAGAGCTACAGTTTGGGTCGACAAACTTGTCCCACAGACACACCCGCTCTTATAAGCAGAAGAGAAGATCATGTCTCTGTTTCCCCACCTCTTGTCCCATACTTGTAATAATGTAAAGATATTTCTTTGCAAAATACATTTGAGTTTCTAATATTCTGCACAACTGCTCATCAACAGCCTTACCGGAACTAGACGAGCTGACGATGGAGTGTGTCCTGGTCGAACTGGAGAGTGCATGTGAGGAGAAGATGCAACAGGCCATCGAAACTGAAGAGGGTCTGGGCATCGAGTACGACGAAGACGTGGTGTGTGACGTGTGCCGCTCGCCAGAAGGAGAGGACGGCAACGAAATGGTCTTCTGCGACAAGTGTAACGTCTGCGTCCATCAGGTCAGGAATTCATGGCATGCTTAATGTAATAAAACAGACAAATATTTTGTAGCAGTTGGGACACCCCCTTCTTACACATGCACTTCATCGCTTTTTAAAACAGTAGTGCACCTCCCAGATTACTAAAAACCTTATTTTGCGCTCTTCTATCTGCATCAGACGCTCAAAGCATTTTACAGTAATACCTCACATTCACCCTGATGTCAGCCTGCTGCCATACAAGGCGCTCCTGTGACACATGTGACTCATGTGTTAAACCATGTGACACCACCCAAAAGAATTAATATATGCTAAGTGTCAAAGATACCCATATATTTGTTTTCAGTTGTTTGTGATTTTGCCACTAATGTATTTTCAGAACTGACTAATTTGTTAATTTGTTGAATTAGAAAGAAAATAGGAATGATTTGGAAACATACATAATTGTATCATTTCTATTAGTCTAATGTAAATTTGATTGTTTTGATGACGAATTCCATATTCAGAGTTTTAAATTTTTACAATCGTGAACCATTACTTCCTATTATAAGGTGTGTGAGATTGTAATTTAAAAATTATAGATTTTATAATTACAGATTATAGAATTATAGTCTTCTATCTTTGTTCATTTGTGCAGATGTGCTGAACTTAAAAGAATAAGTTCACTTTTTTACAACCCTATTTTTAATTAATTGTTATCAACCAAGCCCTGTTGTCCCTCAGGCCATCAGACTTGTACAACTCCTCACTCAGGGAGAGCAGGAGTAACAGGAAGACAGAGGTCAGGAATGAGTGGAACAGTAGTAGCCAGTAAACCAGTATTGATCAGTATGTCTGGTATTTATATTGTGTATTTATGAGTGGAACAGTAGTAGCCAGTAAACCAGTATTGATCAGTATGTCTGGTATTTATATTGTGTATTTATATTTGCAAACTGTTTTTCTTTTAATACTCTGTGTGCTTCTTACCCTGTGTACTGCTGTACAAGGCTGCCAGTACCTCAATTTCCCTGAGGGAGTCTTTCCAAGGGATCAATAAAGTTCTGTCTAATCTAATCTAATTTAAGATTAGCACTTCACAGAGATGGTAAAAAACTAAAGCAGACATCGTACTTGTTTACGCAATATTTTCATCTGCCACCTTGTATAAGGAATTCCCAAGGGTGAAAGTGGATTATTACAAATACAATCCAGTGGCCTTTTCTTTAAATAACTGTACATTAGATACATGATTCATTTAATACTTTTGACAAGATGGTGACAAAATGTTCTTGTCACTGGCTGATTCAGCCAATGATCATGTCTGCTCTCTATGCTGGACTCCCCTCTGATAGTTGCTTAGTTTGTAAGAACTCCTGTCCAAAAATGAGATTGGATAGCCGTTGTTGGACAACAACCTATTTTTTAAATTGTCAGCACATTAGTGGTACAAAATACAGACACATTGATGGAATCAATGCACTTTTTGAAAGATACTGGTTGTTTACATAAGTCCTAGAAAGTTAGCACCGCCTAGTTTATTTAATGCTGATCTAGCACAGAGTAAATGTCCCTGTATTAATTTAAAAATATCAGCAGCAGTATATTTATAATTTACTGTAAAATGCATTAACACCTTATTAACTCCACTATGCATATTTAAGGTTTGGAAAAAGCTGTTTTGAGTTAATGTAATACTTTCCTGCTGGCACCCCATTGGTACCCATGTATTTATTTATTTATTTTAGCAATTTGTAAAAAAAAAAAAAAAAAAAAGGCATTCTGTCATATAACTTATTGTGAGCACACCACTCATAATCTTGATTACTTACAACATTTTAATATGATGAAGCTTGTATAAATGTGTGTCCTTTAACAGAAATCAAATTATGCAAAATCTGTTTTAGATAAGATGAGATAATCCTTTAATAGTCTCACGACAGTGAGACTATTAAAGGTGTTCCTTTTGCAATTAAATGCTTGTTGTTTTCATTTTAAACATTCCTAACCTTCCACAATTCTCTTACTGCGCTGTTGGTATAAGCAAGCCTAGACCTCACATGGGGGGTGACTTGTATGGGTGTGTGTGTTTTTATACATATATATATATATATACACACACACACTCAGCCAATGAAGTTGGGATGTTGTGTAAAATGTAAATAAAAACAGAATACCATGATTTGCAAATCCTCTTTAACCTATATTCAATCAAATACACCATGAAGACAAGATATTTGTTGAAACTGATAGACTTTTTTGTTTTAGTGCAAATATTTGCTCATTTTGAAATGGATACCTGCAACACATTTCAAAAAAGTTGGGACAGGGCAACAAAAGACTGGGAAGGTTGATGAATGCTCAAAGAACACCTAATTGGAAGCGGCAAGGCCGAAAACCAACACTGAATGCCTGTGACCTTCGATCCCTCAGGCGGCACTGCATTTAAAACCAACATCATTGTGTAAAGGATCTTACCGCGTGGGCTCAGGAACACTTCAGAAAACCATTGTCAGTTAACACAGTTCATTGTTACATCTACAGTTGCAAGTTAAAACTCTACCATGCAAAGCGAAAGCCATACATCAATCACATCCAGAAATGCCGCCACCTTTTCTGGGGCTGAGCTCATTTGAAATGGACAGACGCAAAGTAGAAAAGTGTGCTGTGGTCTGATGAGTCCACATTTCAAGTTGTTTTTGGAAATCATGGATGTCGTGTCCTCCAGACAAAAGAGGAAAAAGACCATCCAGATTGTTACCAGCGCAAAGTTCAAAAGACAGCATCTGTGATGGTATGGGGGTGTGTTATTGCCCATGACATGGGCAACTTACACATCTGTGATGGCACCATCAATGCTGAAAGGTACATCCAGGTTTCGGAGCACCACATGCTGCCATCCAAGCAACATCTTTATCAGTGACGTCCCTGCTTATTTCAGCAATACAATGGCAAGCCACATTCTGCATGTGTTACAACAGCGTAGCTTCATAGTAAAAGAGTGCAGGTACTAGACTGGCCTGCCTGCAGTCCAGACCTGTGGCCCATTGAAAATGTGTGGAACATTATGATGCGCCAAATACAAGAGCGGAGACCCCGAACTGTTGAACAACTGAAGTCGTACATCAAGCAAGAATGGGAAAGAATTCCACCTACAAAACTTCAACAATTAGTGTCCCTAGTTCTCAAACGCTTATTGAGTGTTATTAGAAGGAAAGGTGATATAACACAGTGGTAAACATACCACTGTCCCAGCTTTTTTGAAATGTGTTGCAGGTGTCCATTTCAAAATGAACAAATATTTGCACAAAAACAATAAAGTTTATCAGTTTGAACATTAAATATCTTGTTTTTTGTGGTGTATTCAATTAAATATAGGCTGAAGAGGATTTGCAAGTCATTGTATTCTGTTTTTATTTACATTTTACACATGTCCCTACTTCACTGGAATTGAGGTTGTGTATATATTTTATCACCTTTTTCACACAGGCAGCAGTCCTACATATCAACATATCAACAATAAATCACTGTAGGTTGGTGACACACCAGTTGTCTTGAAGTACTGAGGGTCAGCTGGTTCTCCAGTTCATGCAGTTCATGAACTCAATCAATCAATCAATCAATTTTATTTATATAGCGCCAAATCACAACAAACAGTTGCCCCAAGGCGCTTTATATTGTAAGGCAAGGCCATACAATAATTACGTAAAAACCCCAATGGTCAAAACGACCCCCTGTGAGCAAGCACTTGGCGACAGTGGGAAGGAAAAACTCCCTTTTAACAGGAAGAAACCTCCAGCAGAACCAGGCTCAGGGAGGGGCAGTCTTCTGCTGGGACTGGTTGGGGCTGAGGGAGAGAACCAGGAAAAATACATGCTGTGGAGGGGAGCAGAGATCAATCACTAATGATTAAATGCAGAGTGGTGCATACAGAGCAAAAAGAGAAAGAAACACTCAGTGCATTATGGGAACCCCCCAGCAGTCTAAGTCTATAGCAGCATAACTAAGGGATGGTTCAGGGTCACCTGATCCAGCCCTAACTATAAGCTTTAGCAAAAAGGAAAGTTTTAAGCCTAATCTTAAAAGTAGAGAGGGTGTCTGTCTCCCTGATCCGAATTGGGAGCTGGTTCCACAGGAGAGGAGCCTGCAAGCTGAAGGCTCTGCCTCCCATTCTACTCTTACAAACCCTAGGAACTACAAGTAAGCCTGCAGTCTGAGAGCGAAGCGCTCTATTGGGGTGATATGGTACTATGAGGTCCCTAATGTAAGAAGGGACCTGATTATTCAAAACCTTTATAAGTAAGAAGAAGAATTTTAAATTCTATTCTAGAATTAACAGGAAGCCAATGAAGAGAGGCCAATATGGGTGAGATATGCTCTCTCCTTCTAGTCCCCGTCAGTACTCTAGCTGCAGCATTTTGAATTAACTGAAGGCTTTTCAGGGAACTTTTAGGACAACCTGATAATAATGAATTACAATAGTCCAGCCTAGAGGAAATAAATGCATGAATTAGTTTTTCAGCATCACTCTGGTTCCAGACAGTCTGGATCTCCAACAGTTTACTGACCACACAAACGGATCAGGTGAACAAAATCATTGTCCCTGGACAGAGTAGCAGTTTTGCTCTCAACATAGGCAAAAACTAGCAGTGCAATGGAACATAGTTGATCTGTTAACCATACCCCCACCCCTCACACACATGGGCAGCGGATTAATTGTAAATTTTACAAAACAGTGTGAAATACAGACTTATTGTCTTGGTGACATGTTTTTAATGTAAAGGTTTCATAAATCTCAATGCAGACGTGCTGTGAAATCAAAGCTGGCGTTTGTTCACGTGAACAAGCAAAAAGCACTTGTGTGTTTCTGAATGAATGTGGTAACAGCAGACAGCTGGGCTTGTACTCTCCTGACATGTACCTGAAGGATATTGAGATCCAAGCACGGAAATAATTATTCCAAAATATCAGGAATTGCGGATGGAGTGTATGCAGAATTTTCCCTCTGCCGTTCTGAGTTCACTGATCTGAGTGTGGGCAGAGCCAGAGTGGCCGGGAGTCCACTCAGCACTTGGGAAGGGAACGTATTTCACCACTTTTGCTGAGTTGTGCACCCCTCCGAACACAAAGTTATATTTATTTCCCCAGTATGAAATACTGGGAGAAATAGCAATCAGTATGTCCGTCTGCCTGTCTGTGTCCGTTCATCCGTGTGTCCGTTTTCATTGTTGGTACGATATCTCAAGACCCACTTGACCAATTTCATTCATATTTGGCATAAGGGTGTTCTTGGGTGATTCCCCCAAAACCAGTCAATGACGATGACCTTGGGGTCAGTTTCACGGCGAGATATTCAAGATATTGTCATTGCCACCCTTGTTTGTGCAATATCTCAAGAACCAGTTGACCAATTTCATCCGTATTTAGCATAAGGGTGTACTTGGGTGATCCCCGACACTTTGTGTTACTGATTTTTTTTTTTTTTTTTGGCCAGGGGAATATGTCATCTCCTGATGACTCTTGTTTGATTATCTGAGAAATGATCCAGTCCATGATTAAATCCATGGACTCATCTGAACCGTGACTTTTGTGATCCGTTGGAACTTGAACAAAAACCCAAATGATTATGGAATTCTACCATCAAGGGAACTGAGGTGGAGTGGGCTTACCTAAGCTGGGCCAAAAGCTGTGTTGATCGCCAAAGAAATGAATGGACAGCAGCAGACTTACCTCATAAGGCTACTGAAGAGAGTCGGATTTCATCTTCAGCCTCTCACCCAGACTTACAGAGGACTCACTGATACTGTAGCACTGCGGTTTGTCAGCACCACCAAGGCTGAGAGGAAATCTCATAAAGTCATGAAAACTGCAGAGATGATCAACAGCTCTGATCTCCCCTCCACAGACAGTTTGTGCACGATGATGCAGGAGAGGTGATTGTTTTTTTGTTTTTTGTTTTTTACAATGCTTGAGTTTAATATTTTACTAGTTAGGGGTACGGTCGATTTGAGTGACAGATGTTCAGAACCCCAGCTAGCAGAGACTGCCAGCAGTGGCTGTTGGTTATTGTGGACCAACACTGTCCATAGTTTGAGCAGTTTATTACAAATATTTGTGATGGTATGTCTGGTTGTTCGGTCAGTTGTACTAACGGACCATCTAAGAAGTCTGTGGTGTAGTATCTCCATCGAGTAAAATTTAGTTAATTTATATTAGCATCATTAGCACTGTTAGCAGATATCGGTAGTTTTGTGACATTAACTCCACTGTTACTCCGCAGTTACTGAGGCAATAAGCCAGTCATAATTTTTAACCCACCCGTCATGAAAATCACCACCCAGTCCCCCAAAATATACTTTAATAAAACACCTGAGCCACAGTTATTGTTGGCTTTAGATTGTTCGGGAACTCTGAGATGAGGGCGTGTTCAGGCTTCATTTGTCTTGTCCACACTCCACCTCTTCACCCATTTTTGGATTGGCTAGGATTTAGGTGGAGTAGACACCCAGAGTCGAATTTTTGAGCATCAAAATACTTCTCCTGAAATCCTATGGGTGACATCAGGTAGGCTTTGATAAATATGCGTACAGTTTAAGGTTAAGATGCTTGCTAGACTGTATTACCTTGTTGACATAGTGTTTAATATGACTGCTTTACCTTACATTTCCGACTTACAAGATGGTGAATATGTATTCTTGTTGTTGTTCTTAATTTCCTTTTACAAATGTTATAGCTTGTGTGAAAAGCATAATATTTTTTGGTTTTTCAAATGATGTATTTTTGCATCCTGTATCTGCCTGAGGAAGAAGTGGTCAAATGGTCAGAGATGGGTTCTAGCAGTTTGCACCTACATTGTAGTGCATACAGTTGTGTTCAAAGGTTTACATACCCTGGTAGAATTTCTGATTTGTTTTTTTTTTTGTTGTTTGTTTGTTTTTTTGGATATGAGACCCACCACCGTGGTGTCATCCGCAAACTTTATGATAGTATTGTTTGGGGGGGGTGGGGGTACAGTTGAGGGTGTAGAACAGGGGGCTTAGCACACAGCCCTGTGGAGAGCTGGTGCTGGTGCTCAGTGCTGAGGACAGGTGGGATCCTACTCGCACCCTCTGAGGGCGGTCTGTCAGAAAGTCCATAATCCAACAGCAGATGTTATGGGAGAGACTCAGGTCCCCCAGCTCCCCTTGCCCCCACTCACCAGTCCGCACGGGATGATGGTATCAAATGCCGAGCTAAAGTCCAGGAAGAGCAGCTTCACGTAGCTCCCTCGCTGCTCCACGTGTGTTAGAGTGGTGTACAGAGTGTGGCGTCCTCTGTAGACCGATTTGCTCTGTAGGCAAACTGGTGAGGGTCAAGTGTGGGGCATGTTATCAGAAAATAATGGAGGAAAATTTGCACTCATCACCCAAGAAGCTGCGCATGGGATGTACTTGGATGTTCCAACATTATAATGATCCAAAACACAAAGCCAAGTCGAACTGACATTGGCTACAGCAGAATATACTGAAAGTTCTGGAGTGGCCATCTCAGTGTACTGACTCAGTATCATTGAGCCACACTGGGGAAATCTCAAATATGTAGTTCATGCAAGACAGCCCAGGAATTTACAGGAACTGGAGGCTTTTTGCCAAGAAGAATGGGCAGCTTTACCATCAGAAAACATAAAAGGCCTTGTCCACAACTACTACAAAAGACTCCAAGCTGTCATTGATGTTAAAGGGGGCAATACACGTATTAAGAAGGGTATGTAAACTTTTTATCTGGGTCATTTTGGTAGTTTCTGTTGTCATTATGACTTCAAAAGAGTTGTTTGACAGTGAATGGCTTCACACAACCACTAGCCATGAGTAAAAAAAAGATTTTGTGTTATCATTCATACCTCTGAAAAATTGACACAAAAAAAAAAAAATCTAAAAATTCTGCCAGAGTATGTAAACGTTTGAGCACAACTGTATAACAGTCGTGCTTTTTTCTCTCTCTAAACTATTTTCCCCATATTTTAGTGTTGAATTTCACAAATGATGCTTGATGTGTGATTTGAGGGGCACTGTTATGTTGTCACAGTGTTAATTACTGTCAGTCTTCTTGGCACTAACACCCGTTATTGTCATCAGACTGTCTTTGCATTCCTGCTGTTGTGACACTGCACAGAAATCTGTGCCTACACCAGTGCTTGGTTTTAATCTGTTTTATTGTGCAAAATGTCAAGGACTTTAGACATCAACCACTGTATGATAACTTCAAGCGAAAATGCTGTGATGAACGGTAAGAACAGTGTTTCACACTTCACAAAGTCAACCACTGCTGTGTTGAAATTCATGCAAGGAAATCACCACAGAGCCAGCGTCCCATTTAACTGTCACACTTTTCGGTTGCTGTACATTGGACAGACATGTTTCGTGATTCAAAGCAGAATAGATTTTTTTCTAAATAAGTGTCACTTTGAAGTCTAACTAAGGGGAGGAGCAGATGCAAAAAAAAAACCTCAGTACCTAGCCTAGAGTACTTGTTTCACTAATGGCCCAGTCACACGCCACACCACGATTCCTGAACGAAGGGAAAAAGTAAAAAAGTCACAATTTGTTGAGAAAAGGTGGACGAAAGATTTTATCACCGAACAGTCTGCAAAGCAAGAGCGCAAAAGGGACGAAAGAGGAAATTAACAAAACCTAAGCTCACGATCTCGACGAAACGCACCTGGAACCACAGCTGGAGCAGTGTGTGTCTGCGTCTCTGCATTCCAGGACTCGGCGCTGGGACGGAGCTCAGCACCTGAGTCCTGGAGAAACTGCAAACAGAATCTGTGGAGATCTGTGCGCACGTCGGTGGACCACCTGCTCTGGTTCCTCGTCCAGAACAAAAGAAGGATCATGTCCATCATTATCAGAATCCACACTGTCTGTTGACACGCTGCACGCTCCTTCTTCCTCCAATTTAAAAAAAAAAAAAAAAAAAAGTGACCCGTGGTCACTGCTGTATCACAGTATTATGTTCTAAGCCATATATATTTATTTATAACAGAAAACTGTCAAAAGAGAGAATAAATATAAATATAAGCGTAAAGATGTTTGAATATATCAGAACAGTACATTAATCAGTGCGTGTGAAGGCGCGCATTGACTCACGTGCGGTTATTTCCACCAGCTGATCAGTGATCCACAACGTGAATTCTGCCTTCCAGAACAGCTCTTTATATAATCATTTTGATTCATCTACCTGTTGCCACATGTACAGAAGGACTGGACTGTCATTCCTACACTCAGATTGTTATATTTAATAAAAATAATAAGCGCACGCAGGAGCTCCTGCTGCTGCTGATGCTGCATTCAAATACCGTCGGAAATGACACAACTTTTTTGTTGTTTCAAATTCAACACTTGCTTGTGGCAAAATAATTATTTATATCCACACAAAAGATTAATTTTGGCCTATGTAAGGTGCCTGAGCCCACTGAAGCTACCCCCCCACACAGATATAAAAAAATCCAAGCAAGCAGGCTGAGTTTGCCCTGTAATTTCCGATGTACATGAACGCAGCAGCAGCCTCAGCGCTCACAAACCGGCTTCTGCACTGTGTGAAAACGTTCAGCTGCTGCAACGAAGTCAAATTAAACAATGTTACAAAAACTACATAAACGCTTAAACGTCAAGAACGACAGCAAAATGAGACACAGATGAATTGAGGTTTTCGTTGCCCTTCGTTCAAAATTTTCAACAGTTTAAAAATCCTGACGAAGCGCCCGCTGCAGGAATGAGGCTGCTCGAAGGTTAAACGATGCCAACAACAGTCAACGAAGGTCCAGATTTCGTCAGGTCTTCGTCACCCTTCGTTAAGTGCCGTGTGACTGGGCCATAAAGTAGTCAGTTCAGCTTCCTGCCAAAGTTCCTTTAGTCATTCACCACTGCAGTACATAAATTCTGATAACAAAATCAAACAAACAAACAAAAACATTCAGTCATGGATTTTTTGACATTACAAATGACAGGTGGCTGAGTTGACAAAACATTTTCCAAGCTCCACGAACTTAATAGTAAAGTGTACCTAGACATCTTCTGTGTAGGTAAGTTGAGCCTATGTAACATGGTGAGTCTGAGGTCTTGAACATGCCCAAACCTCTTCGACAGAATCTGAAACTGCTGTTGACTCAGGAAGAGTTGTATTCTATTGACACATACCGGTCAGTACCAGATTTCCTGTTGAATTGGCTTAATTTTGGTCTAACTGATGGTCTAATGGTTAAGCGTTGGGCTTGAGACCAGAGGATCCTTGGTTCAAATCTGAGCCTAACTGGAAAATGACTAAGGGCCCTTGGGCAAGGCCTTTAATCCCCTAATTACTCTCAGTGTGTAGTTTTGTCATCTTGTGTGATTCCAGCTTTACCTTCTAGTTGACTAAACCACGTTAACTGAGCTGGGTTTTGTTTTTGGAGCTCATGCCTTCCAGTCTCAATGGTTTTGTAACCATGGCATTTTCAAAACATGGCATACCATGAAGCTGGAAAGTCGCTCCTGGTCTTGGGTTGCTATCACCTTGAAATGTAACCTGTTTCCACCATGAGTCTCAAAACTAAATAAGTACTTTGGTGTAGAGCAGGTAGCTCAGTGGATAAGGACCTGACCTATCATTATATAGACCCGGTTGCTAATCTGGTTCATCCTACCTATCTGTGTCCTTGGACAAGACATGTAATCTCTCTGGTCTCAATTAACCCAGCTATAACTGGGCACTGGGTTTGGCTGGAAAAATAACCTATGTTGGACTGGCATCCCATATAGGGAGAGTTATACACTCTTATCTGATTTATGCTATGGAATCCGAAGATAAACACTGGCAGAAATCAGCCTCAGGGCCTATATATAGGACTAACTTCTTAGTTCTTCACTTTCATACTGACAGCGAACATATTGCTCATAGAGCCTGTTGCTCTAAGTAATTAGTAGTTTTATAGCGAAACCTGAGTCGACTGTTGTTTCTGTAATGCTGTCTCCCGAACCTTCAACAAACCCTGCTTACTGAAATGTTCCATCTGATCAATGCCATTCTTTGGCCAATAAAGTGGTTTATTGATGCCTTGTACACATTGTTTCCTCCTGGGCTCCCGTAACTGACACCATCCTGTTAAGTCCTTTTTATTCTCTCCTTTATGTAATTTGTCATGTTTTCCTCCATGTATCTTGTGATGTGTCCTTGCTGCTGTTAGATAGATATTTGTGTGTAGGGTTGATTATAGCTTCTTTGGTTCCTAAAGCTGTGATGTGTAAAAGCTCAGGAGATTTTTGGCAGCACAGGTTGAAGTAAAATGGAGCTAGTTTGATTTTTCTGACAAGAAATTGAATTTGATGGCCCTTAAGTTAGTATCATAGAGACGAGACAGGATTGATTTCTTTCCACACTCGCTGCAGAGGAGTAATTTCTTTACATTTCAAGAGTAAATCATATCTGACAATCATGTGTTTTGCCCCAGGAATTTTTTTCAGTCAATGTTTAAATGGAAGGAAATGTTTTTTTTTCTGTCTACATCAGCTTTTATTGCACTGTTGTAAGTGGACTTACTTTTTGTTAGTAGGCTACATAGTTTCTTGATATATCAGCCGCTAAACATTTGCAGTAATTAACTGCAGCTGACATTCTCCTAAAGCCTTATGGCATACAAAGTGTACTACATGGTACTTTTGAGCCACCATGCAGCCATGCAGAAATACATAAGTCATAGTAATGTGACTGTCCTGTGCACAAAACTCCCCAAGCAGTACCCTCTTCATTCTGTTTTGAAACAAGTCATCTAGACACAGTCACTCCAATTCAGCTGCTGAGTTGCTGACTTTACTCGTCTGAGTCAGGTTCACCATGCATGGGCTCACACCCAGGATCTTTGTCCAGTTGCAGCAATGGCACATTTGTATCTTTCCTTCTGAAATGTCAGGTCAGGTTTGAAAGCATGCATTAATGCCACATGTTGCTCCAGCCACCGTGCTCTGGAACCACCCTGGGTCCTGTGTGTCCATCCAGGTAGAGGACCAATCCTTGTTACAGCCACATGATACATGGGCATCCCCTTGGCCTTTTCTAGTTGCTGGGATCCTCACCTGGCTACCATGCAGGAGTCTTCTACCAGCAAAACAGTATCCCCACCGTCCTGGAGGAGTTCAGCTCCAATGCCACAAATTTCTGGAGCCTTTCCTGTTCTCATCTGTTTCACCACCTTTGTAATCTCACTAATGTTTGGTGGAGATGTCTAGCATCCTGCCGGGAGGAATGGCTGTTCACTACTGCTCAAAGTAGCTGGCCCAATAGGTCAGTCCAGAATCATCTATCATGACTGAATCAGCATCCACCTTGACTGTGACGAGGTGTAGGTTTGGAGGAGCATAATGCTTTTAAGTCCTCTGTACAGAGGCAGATGGTCACTACACCACAGATCATGACTTATACATGCACATAGTTTCCTCTAAGTAGTTATCACCACGCACTTTATCATGTCCTTATACTGCTTTAAAAATGTAACTCCTCATACCATAACTTAAAAATGTTCATGTAGCCATCCCCTGATCTATCTTAAGAAAACTGGTGGTAAAAGTGATGGTTTGTCCAAACAACAGTCCTTAGATTTAGTTTGTCCCATTACTTATGGGCTCAGAAACTGAAGAGATTGTGTATAACAGTGACGATAAATGTTATGTTAAATGTCTACTGAGATATTTCTGTTAAACCCCTTGAATTACAACTAACAGTCTATGCTACATGCACATCCTGATATTTTTTTTCCTCATTTAAAATCCATGGTGGTGGTGTATAGAGGAAATGACTAAAATTGTCACTGTACAAATGCGAGGTCTGTTAGAAAAGTATCCGACCTTATTATTTTTTTCAAAAACCATATGGATTTGAATCACGTGTGATTGCGTCAGCCAAGCTTGAATCCTCGTGCGCATGCGTGAGTTTTTTCACGCCTGTCAGTTGCTTCATTCGCCTGTGAGCAGGCTTTGAGTGAGGTGTGGTCCACCCCTCTTGTCTATTTTTTATTGCGAATAAATGTCTGAACGATTTGGATCTTTGCTGCATCAATTTTTTTCCAGAAACTGTAAGAGACCTCCAGGTGGACACCGTTCTAAAAATTAATATGGCTTTCAGGGACGATTTTATGGGGATTAAACAGATTAAGGGGTGTTACTGCCCCTTTAAGGACAGCCCACAACTGCTGAGAGTGCAGCGTGCTCCCAGTGCCGATGGACAGGCTGACACCCCGCACAAACAACCAGATCATTTCCAACGCGAAAGCTTTGTTGATCCAAGACCTCGTTTGACTTTCACAAAAAGGCAGAAGATGTGGACGTCAGCACTTTTTCCGGCACATTCCACCGTTACAGGAGTTTTTTTTTTCATGGAAAAAGAAGCCGAGGGACGCGCCACGGAGCCGTTCATTACGCGGGACAAAACCACCTCGGTGTTGGTCTCACAGGACGGGTTAAAGGTGGATTTCAGACGGATTCCGGTTGCTTTCCAGTCGTGTGAATATCCGATTGTGATTGTGCATGAGCTGAACATGCCAGAACATGTCCTGTGAGGCTTCATCACGGTGTTTCTTTTCGCCATGCAGCTCCGCCGTGACGTGCGGAATTCCTCTGCCTTTGTTCCTCTTTCCATGACAAAAACTCCTGTAACAGTGAAATGTGCCGTTCATTTCTAAACTGGACGCTGTCTTGATCCGGTATGTCCTCTGACTAGCACAGGAATTGTGAAAAGACGTGGACATCAGCACTTTTTCCGGTACATTCCACCGTTACAGGAGATTTTTTTTCATGGAAAAAGAAGCCGAGGGACGCGCCGCCATGCCGCTGTTGATGCGGCACAAAACCACCTCGGTGTTGGTCTCTCAGGACGGCTTTCAGACGGATTCCGGTTGCTTTTCTGTTGTGTGAATATCCGAGAAATTGAGCTTGAGCTGGACAAGCCCCAACATGTCCCGTGAGGCTTCATCACAGCGTTTCTTTGCGCCGAGCGGCTGCACCACGACGCGCCGAACTCCTCTGCACGTCTGTCGTAATGTGCTGCTGCGCTCTCAGCAGTTGTGGGCCGTCCTTAAAGGGGCTGTAACACCCCTTAATCTGTTTAATCCCCATAAAATCGTCCCTGAAAGCCATATTTATTTTTAGAACAGTGTCCACCTAGAGGTCTCTTACAGTTTCTGGAAAAAAATTGATGCAGCAAAGCTCCAAATCGTTCAGACATTTATTCGCAATAAAAAATAGACGAGAGGGGTGGACCACACCTCACTCAAAGCCTGCTCACAGGCGAATGAAGCAACCAACAGGCATGAAAAAACTCACGCATGCGCACGAGGGTTCAAACCATGTCATACAGACCTCGTCTGTATGACATGGCTTCAGTGTTTTGTTTGTTTTGTGACATCAGTTTAGGTGGAATAGCTTGTTAGCTAAAGCGGCCGACTACATTTGAGTATCAGTGTGTTGATAAGGACCTGAAGCAGACCAGACTCAAAGTGGGTCACCTCTTTGAGTTTGGTCTGCTACAGGTTTCTTCCTAAATATTATCAGAGGGAGTTTTTCCTTACCACTGTCACCTGTGTGCTTGCTGTAGCGGTTGGTAAGGTTAGACCTTACTTGTATGAAGAGCATTGAGGCAGCTTTGTTGTGATTTGGCGCTATATCAACTAAATAAATGGAATTGAAGCTAAACTTATCAACATAGTTTGTTTTTTTTTCTCCATACAGACTGCCTCCCAATAATGGTATGTATTTTGGGTCTACCACACGATCTCGTGTTGAACTGAAGATGTCACTTGGATGAGTAGGAAATACAGACTGTACTATATATAATGAATAAACTCTTCATGATCTCACCAACTGGTTTTCTAAAGAGTGAGTTTGAAGCCCACCTGGGTTGGTTTTATCTGCCACAGCCAGGTGAAAAGATAGTACCAAGGGTCTTGTCTTTGGAGATGGTGGCTGGTGCAGTGCTGAGGGATTGTCCACTGCATGGTGGCACTCAAGTCCAACACTGAGGCAGCTCATATGGGTGGGCATCTGGACCACCCTTTCAAATAAACAACTCTATATATGCATAACTTTATGGCTTAAAACTGTCTAAACTCATGAGTTACATAAAATTTAATCCTCATACAGTTTTCATGAATGAGGAAACTAGCTATTGAGCTTTTTTTTTTTTTTGGACTGGGCTGTAAACAAGTTTATTTTTGCTCTAGTTTGGAATTTTAATGTGGCTTCCAGGGGGGGGGGTGTGATTCACTTTTGGAGCCAGCCTCAAGTGGCCAGTCAACGAACTGCAGGTTTTGAAACTTTTATGCTGGTTGCTTGGTGGCTAAAACATCTTTAAGGAGAAGTTTAAATTATTCAGTCTTGGGATACTCTGCCCCCAAACACAGATTCATGTACAAGTAAAAAAACAGATGTATAGAAATATATTTTTCTAGCATTAACCTTCCTAGATTTCTGGTTCCTCTGTGTCACAGTTAAGTTTTTATACAGGCTTTAATTGATGGTGACACTGATGATATATATGGGTTTTGGAGGGATAATTGAGCAATATTTATGTCCCTCACCTTCTAGTCTCCTTCTTGCTGTGCAGAAAATCAGTTCAACAGTCTACAGTCAAATTCACCAGTGAGTCACCGTTGGCTGCATCCTCGTTAATACCCAGTACACATAATGATGTCAGTATGTACACCCTATTCTAAAACTTTCTTTGTGCAATGTTGAAACAAACACGGAAATAAAATCACTCCATTTCTGATCCTGAATCTTATCAGATGCCATGCCTTATTATGTCGACACAAACAGTCTTCGTCAGTTCTGTGTTAGCGGAAGTGGGAAGGGGTGGAATGCTACTGATATGAAACTCTGCTGTTATTTATAGAACATGAAGTGGCATTTTGAGAATGTCTTCTGTGTGCCAATCTAAATCCTATATAAACATATGTTTGGGGTGAAAAAATAATCTAGTTATAGAGCTTTGTTTAAAAGTAACTTTCTCTGGAGGGTTCTGGGTTAGTTTCATTATTGGAGCAGCCTTGAAGGCAGCCTCCGACAGAAGAAGATTGATTAGGTGTATATTATTTTGAATATTGTTTTGTTGTTGAGAATTGACTCGTTTGTAATATGACAGAAGTGGTACTTCAATTCAATTCAGTTTCAATTTATTTCATTTATATAGCACCAAATCACAACAAAGTTGCCTCAAGGTGCTTCACACAAGTAAGATCTAACCTTACCAACCCCTAGAGCAAGCACACAGGCGACAGTGGTAAGGAAAAACTCCCTCTGATGATTTGAGGAAGAAACCTCAAGCAGACCAGACTCAAACGGGTGACCTTCTGCTTGGGCCATGCTACCGACACAATTGACAAAACAAATATACAGGAAATTCTGAGCATCCATGCCGGTGCACAGGACTGGAAACTTGCAGAAGAAGACACCACTCCCATCTCTGGATGGAGCTGCACCTCAAACAGAGAGGAAAAAACTGAATCAGGCAGCAGAAAAACAACAAATACAGTATAATTCGTCAGCATTAAGCAACAAGAAAAACAAAAGAAATAATCAGGTGATCGCCGGCCACTAGCCCTAAGCTTCACTAAAAGACCCAGACTTTAGATAAAGTTGAGGCCAGGCGGCCCGCTCTCTTTACTAACAAATGAATTTAAATGGGTAGAAAGCATAGTAACATAATATGCCAGTATGCTAGCCGTATGAAAGGGAAAATAAATGCGTCATCTGTCTGGACTTGAAAGTCTGTACAGAATCTGACTGTTTTATTGATGCAGGGAGATCATTCCACAGAGCAAGGGCACAATAAGAGAAAGCTCTGTGACCCACAGATGTTTTATTCACCTTAGGGACACAAAGTAGTCCTGCACCCTGAGAACGCAGAGCCTGGGTCGGTACGTAAGGTGTAAGCAGGTCAGATAAGTAGGGAGGTGCTTGTCCGTCAATAATTTTGTAAGTTAGTAACAGAACGTTAAAATCTGATCTCACAGGGACAGGAAGCCAGTGTAGAGATGCCAAAATGGGTGTAATGTGGTCAAACATTCTGCTTCCTGTCCAAATTCTGGCAACAGCATTTTGAACCAGTTGGAGACTTCTGGTAAGATTTGTGACATTCCAAAATCACATCTTTATCATGAGTTAAAAGTCACAGCTTCTCTCTAAACTAACTCAAGATGTCACAAACAAATAATTTTTCACTGTTGCATCTCAATTGTTACGGCCAGTTATTGTGTAAAAGTGAATCTCAAAATAACATCAAAACAAAATGAAGAAAGAAATCCATGATATTTTCCAACGTATTTTTCATTACATATTTTGGCATATTAACCATCTAGGCACTACACTATTTTTTATACTATTATTGTTTCTTATAAACCATCAAGCACAGTGTTTCACAGTGTATGTGCATGTGCCCATGTGTGCATGTGTAAAATGGCAAATAAGTGGCCACTAAAAGATAACTATCTTCAGGTGTACTACAGAGCAGAAATGAGTATGCCTCTGTGCAGTGTCACCTAAATGTCAAATGATTCAAGATTATATCACATTTCCATAATTGTACTGTGTCAAAACTAATGTTTCTTATTATGAACATTCGAAAACATGGGCCCAAATGTAGGGACTCAGTTTATCAGAAGTCAGTTCAAGTATGTATACCCTTTAATACACTAACACATCTAAATCATTTTTACAGCCAGTTTTCTTTAGACAAATCAGGGAATATCTGATTTGTCTGGTCTGCTTGAGGTTTCTTCCTCAGTATCATCAGAGGGTGTTTTTCCTTACCACTGTTGCCTGTGTGATTGCTCTAGGGGTTACAATATGGTGTACTCGCACTATATTGAGGAAATTGAGTTGTTGTGGATTGAATTTGTCTTTTGGCAAATATCGCTTAATCTGTTGGTTTCCAGTGGATTTGGAGCTTGATGGACATATAACATCACATTTCCACTAGCAATAGAAAGAGCTGCATTCAGCAGAATAATTTTCCTGGTTTCAAGACAAAAGTGCACTGGGGGGGGGGCAGGTTTGCACAGGATTCATGGAATTCCGAGTGCAAATGTGGCTAGAATCCAGCTAGCTCGGGGATCATGACCTCATACTTCCTCACTGCATTCATGCACAGACACTCTAGTGTATTGGTGTTCAGTACGGCTGCACAGTATGCCACAGCTTTGGCCAATCAGAAGCCCAGTCTGAAGCATGAGGTAACCACAGGATATCAAATCAAATCAATTTTATTTATATAGCGCCAAATCACAACAACAGTTGCCCCAAGATGCTTTATATTGCAAGGCAAAAGCCATACAATAATTACAGAAAAACCCCAACGGTCAAAATGACCCCCTATGAGCAAGCACTTGGCAACAGTGGGAAGGAAAAACTCCCTTTTAACAGGAAGAAACCTCCAGCAGAACCAGGCTCAGGGAGGGGCAGTCTTCTGCTGGGACTGGTTGGGGCTGAGGGGAGACAATCAGGAAAAAGACATGCTGTGGAAGACAGCAGAGATCAATCACTAATGATTAAATGCAGAGTGGTGCATACAGAGCAAAAAGAGAAAGAAACACTCAGTGCATCATGGGAACCCCCCCAGCAGTCTAAGTCTGTATCAGCATAACTAAGGGATGGTTCAGGGATGGATATGAATGCACGAGTATCGTAACATTAACAAACAAGTACAGGACAAAATGGTAAACACACATGCAATCACAGGGAAAGCTCCCCAGCTGATGTCCGATGTCAGTCAGATGCATTTTTGTGTTCTGTGTAAAGTCTTTATACGGTAGTACATCTAGTAGAGCTGAATGGTGTTTGTGAGAGTTTGTGAATGGTTAAAAACACAATAAACAATATGTGATTAATAATCAACAACATTCAAAAAGACTGGTATAGTTTTTCTGAGGTGAATGTGGTTTAAATGATTCCTCTCACAACATGTCTGTGTCTTTTGTCCACCTTCACCCTGTCCCAGGCGTGTTACGGCATCCTGAAAGTACCCCAGGGAAACTGGCTTTGCCGGACCTGTGCACTGGGTGTCCAACCCAAGTGTCTGCTCTGCCCTAAGAGAGGAGGGGCTCTGAAGCCCACTCGCAGTGGAACCAAGTGGGTCCACGTCAGCTGTGCCTTATGGATCCCTGAGGTAAGCCCCACATGAAGACATGCATCTTACGTCTGTCAATATCAGACAGGAATACTGTCAGAAAAGAAATTCTATAACGTATAACTTAATCCTCACTGTGCTCCCAGAGGGCAATTGAGCGCCTGGCATAGAAATGCAGTTTACAAGCCCGTGACTTAATCAGCTTGGAGTTTCTGCAGAACCACCCTGACTCTGAGAGAGGTTGTTTTCATTTCACAGTTGTTGAAAACACACCACTGAACCATGAAGTCGCTGTGCTGTCAACTACAACCTACAAGGATTTTGTGGGATTACCGGTACTTAGCTGGTCACCCAAATTGCCATTGAATGAATTGCTAATGTTCTCCAGACTGTAGAATACGTTATTAAATAATTAAAAATTTCCAGATAAACAGAGGGGTTTTCTTTTTTCTTTTCTTCTTTTTTTTTTTATACCTCCATCATGGTCATATGTTTTAATTAGTTAGCTTTCCACCAGGAAACGCAAAAGCATGTCCACCAATTTTTCTTGGAACTTGGTGAAGGAGTATTGCATGGGTGGACCAAAAAAACAAACACACAGTAAATTATAGAGTTCACTGAGGTGCACGGCCAAACCACAGAAATTTTTCCCACTTTTTTAAACATTGTAAAAAAACATATTCATCACCAGTTTCTTACAAACTATTCCATGTGCCTCAATTAAAAAAGTTGATTAAAAAAGATGATACTTTTTAAAGAATTTTAATATCTATAAATATTTAAAGTGTTATGGAATTCTAGGAAACTGGTGGATCCAGTGAAAATGTTGGTCAGGTGGTTACTGCTGTTTGACATTCTAAATTCTGTTTATTTATACAGCACCAAATTATAACAAAAGCCATTTGGAGGAGCTACACATACGGACAAAGTATACACCTTACCCACCCTATGAAGATGAAAATAAGATATTCTCCAGTTCTCACCCTAATCCTGATTTATCTCCATCCCCTCATAAGATGCCCCCACTAGGAATGGGCAGCTGGATGATTCCATTGTCTGACATGGCACCGATGGGTGACTGACATTACAATGTGGAATATATGACACGCCCCCCCCCACCCACCCATCCACCCACCCACATCCTGCTACACACACTGTTTCAGTTGTCCCTTAGGTAACATAAATATACATTTAATTGTTCATGCTGGATGTGTCATGACTGTCCTGGCCATTTGTGGGCTATAATGCTGAAATGCAGTTTTTAACATTACACACAGATATGCTTTGGCGATACACTGAGATGATTTGGGTTGTCCAATTCCGTTGGCAGCTGAAATGAGGCTGCAGTTCCAGCAGAATGGCCTTGGATAAGATGCTATGTTGCTCAGTTGAACTGCTTTCTGCCATGGTGACACAAAACCCATCTTCCACTTTTAACACCGCACACAAAAAAAAATGAATGCAAGATATCAAGAAGAGGTTGCCTGCCTTGAAGATGCATGGAGATGCTTTGTGTCATCACCAGCCATTGGCTGTCTGAAATGAGTTAGGCAGTTTGAAGGCCCTCCAGCAGGATGTCCCTAGGGGAGATTCTGTGCTGCTCAGCTGAGCTGCTGGTTGCCGTCGTAACGCACAACTCTGTGTCCAGTTTTAATGAAACATACAGAAAAAAATGTGTGCCTGGGAGTATGCCCATCCAGTCTACATGTGTTTTTTGGAGTTGGAGAAGGCGTATGATCGGGTACCCTGGGAGTTGCTGCGGGAGTACGGAGTGAGGAGGTCCCTTCTCAGGGCCATCTAATCTCTGGAGTCACAGTCACAGCCTGCGCCTTGTCACCAATCCTGTTTGTGATATTCATGGACAGGATATCGAGGCATAGTCGGCCTGTGACCTCCAACACTCCCTGGATTGGTTCGCAGCTGAGTGTGAAGCGGCTTGGATGAGGATCAACAGCTCTAAATCTGAGGCCATGGTTCTCAACAGGAAGCTGATGGATTGCTTACTCTGTTTAGGGAATGAGGTCTTGCCCCAAATGAAGAAGTTCAAGCTCAGGGTCTTGTTTACAAGTGATGGGACAATGGGGCGTGAGATTGGCCAGAAAATCAGCGCAGCAAATGGTGTTGCATGCACTCTACCGTACTGTTGTAATGAAACAGGAGGTGAGCCAAAAGGCGAAGCTCTTGATTTACTGGTCAATCTTTGTCAACCGAAAGAACTAGTTTGCAGGTACAATCCGGCCGAAATGGGTTTCCTCAGGAGGGTTGCTGGTGTCTCCCTTAGAGATAAGGTGAGATGCTTAGTCATCCGTGAGGAGCTCAGAGTAGAACCATTGCTGCTTTGCGTTGAAAGGAGCCAGCTGAGGTGGTTCGATCATCTGGTAAGAATGCTCCTTGGGCGACTCCCTAGGGAGGTGTTCCAGGCACGTCCATCTGGGAGGGGACCCCGGGAAAGACCCAGGACAAGGTAAAGAGATTATATCTCCACACTGGTGTGGAAACGCCTCGGCATCCCCCAGTCAGAGGTGGTTAATGTGGCATGGGAAAAGGAAGATTGGGGTCCCCTGCTGGAGGTGTGCCCCCGCGAGCTTGTTCTAGGTAAGCGGATGAAGATGAGTGATGAGTGAGTGAATGAAAAAATGGAACGGAGATATCAAGAAGAGTTCAACTGCCAGTAAACAGTAAAAAAAAAATGTAAAAAAAAATGCAGTACACCCACCACCCTCTTTATAGGTACACCTGTTCATTTGCTTGTTAACACAAATAGCTAATCAGCCAAACACATGGCAGCAACTCAGTACATTTGGACTTCTACACGTGGTGAAGACGACTCGCTGAAGTTCAAACTGAGGATCAGAATGGGGACGAAAGGGGATTTAAGTGAATGTGGCATGGTTGTTGGTGCCAGATGGGCTGGTTTGAGTATTTCAGAAAATGCTGATCTACTGGGATTTTCAAGCACGTCTCTCGGGTCTTCAGAAAATGGTTTGAAAAAGAGAAGATATCCAGTGAGCGGCAGTTGTGTGGATGAAAATGCCTTGTTGATGTCAGAGGAGAATGGGCAGACTGGTTGAATGGGTGACTGCGTGATGCCATCATGTCAATATGAATCAACATCTCTGAGGAATGTGCCCAACACCTTGTTTAATCTATGCCATGAAAAGCTAAGGCAGTTCTGAAGGCTAAAGGGGGTCCAATCCGGTACAAACAAGGTGTACCTAATAAAGTGGCTGGTGAGATATTCATTGTCTATGTGAAGTTCCTTGAGGCAACATTGTTGTGGTTTGGAGCTATATAAGTACAAATAAATTTAAATTGATTGTACATGTTAGATAGATGTATTGGTGTAAACCAGACAACCATTTTCTTCCGCTTTATCCAGAGTTGGGTCGCGGGGGCAGCAGCTCAAGCAAAGCTGCCCAGACCTCCCGATCCACACACACCTCCCCCAGCTTCTCCGGGGGAACCCCAAGGCGTTCCCAAGCCAGCCGAGAGACGTAGTCCCTCCAGCGTGTCCTGGGTCTTCCCAAGGGCCTCCTCCCGATGGGACATGCCCGGAACACCTCTCCAGCGAGGCGTCCAGGGGCATCTGGAAAAGATGCCTGAGCCACCTCAACTGGCTCCTTTCAATGTGGAGTTGAGGTGGCTCAGGCTTCTTTGGTGTAAACCAATAAATAAATACATAAATAGAATGCATTATTATATGGCTGCGACATTACACGCGCTCTGATTGGCTGATTACCGCGTTAATATTTTCCCATATTGGATCAGTTACCATGACATTCGGTCCAAAAATGCGTCTTTTCATTACAAACCAAGAAGCTAAACAGAAACATTTGAAAAACCAAGTTGGACATGAAAGTACTCCATAAATATTTAAACAGCATCGGAAAAAACACACAAATTGAAAATTTACCAGCTAGCAACCAGACCATCTGTAAGTTCTTCATGGAGGTGAATAATGCAAACGACCCCAACACCGTCAGCAGCTTATTCGGGTGATACTGTACGTTTGTGTGTTTATATATATATATATATATATATATATATATATATATATATATATATATATATATATATATATATATATATACTCAACAAAAATATAAACGCAACACTTTTGGTTTTGCTCCCATTTTGTATGAGATGAACTCAAAGATCTACCAGTCAGTATCTGGTGTGACCACCATTTGCCTCATGCAGTGCAACACATCTCCTTCGCATCATCCGTGAAGAGAACACCTCTCCAACGTGCCAAACGCCAGCGAATGTGAGCATTTGCCCCTTCAAGTCGGTTACGACAACGAACTGGAGTCAGGTCGAGACCCCGATGAGGACGACGAGCATGCAGATGAGCTTCCCTGAGACGGTTTCTGACAGTTTGTGCAGAAATTCTTTGGTTATGCAAACCGATTGTTTCAGCAGTTGTCCGAGTGGCTGGTCTCAGACGATCGTGGAGGTGAACATGCTGGATGTGGAGGTCCTGGGCTGGTGTGGTTACACGTGGTCTGCGGTTGTGAGGCTGGTTGGATGTACTGCCAAATTCTCTGAAACACCTTTGGAGACAGCTTATGGTAGAGAAATGAACATTCAATACACGAGCAACAGCTCTGGTTGACATTCCTGCTGTCAGCATGCCAACTGCACGCTCCCTGAAATCTTGCGACATCTGTGGCATTGTGCTGTGTGATAAAACTGCACCTTTCAGAGTGGCCTTTTATTGTGGGCAGTCTAAGACACACCTGTGCACTAATCATGGTGTCTAATCAGCATCTTGATATGGCACACCTGTGAGGTGGGATGGATTATCTCAGCAAGGAGAAGTGCTCACTATCACAGATTTAGACTGGTTTGTGAACAATATTTGAGGGAAATGGTGATATTGTGTATGTGGAAAAAGTTTTAGATCTTTGAGTTCATCTCATACAAAATGGGAGCAAAACCAAAAGTGTTGCATTTATAATTTTGTTGAGTGTGTGTGTATATATATATATATATATATATATATATATATATATATATATATGTTAGGGCTAGGCAACGTTAACGCGCTAACATTGCGTTAATTATTGAGGTCAATATCGCCGACAATTTTGTTCCTCCCCTTAACGCTGCGTTTTTTTTTAAGCCTTTTATGACTGTTGCTCGTTGCCTTTTATTTTGAAAGCGTCAGTCGGGGGCGAGCTTATGCTGCTGCTTCCTGCTGATAGCTGAGTTCACACAGAAAACGACACGAGGTTTGAGAAAAGTACAGGCTATGCAATGTACAACAAAACAAAATGCAGAAAGACGCCGAACTTTTGAATGGACATTTTCGGTACAAAGTTCTACAGGATCAGGCCCGGATCCAGACTGGTTGGGACCGATGCAGCTGCATCGGTCAAATTTTTTTTTACGCATCGTTCGTCATCGGTAAAAAAAAAATCTTGAATAATCTCGAACAGCCGAACGTGTCCCCGCGGTGAACACAGCTTTTCGGTGGTTTTCATGTCAACCTATAGTCCGTAAATTATACGGATTTTTCCGAGTTTCCGAGTCATACGGACGTACAAATAAAGTCAGATATTCAGGGTTTGGTCTGTAATAAACTATTTCTGCAGCGCAGCTCCACTTTGAAACCATGAACCATTGAAGCAATGCTTCGATCCAGTAGCTCGTTGGTTCTTTGATTCACTGCTCTTCAGAAACGGCAAGCCGCTTCTTAACCCCTCGCAAAGCCATTAAAATATCGTCAGTCACTTTTGTGTGGATTAAAGTCACTAACTGGGACTCTTGTCTTGTTGCTGTCAAGAAACGAGAATCGTCCTCCGTTCCGTTCACACAGCTCGAAACGCTGCACGGCTGAGACAGAGTCCGGTCGGAATTAATAACTTCAAAATGAATCGCCGCTTTAAATAAAATGACACCTCTTTCCAAATGTAATACAGACAAGAAACTACAATCGACTAAAACGTTTTTTTTTTCCTCCCAAAATGAAACGTGCTGTATTTTCTTTTCAAATTACATCCTGAAGTGAAGCACAGCAGCTGTAAGCTCAGCTCAGATATATGGAAACACATTCATGCCACTATCTGAAAGGAAATGCTTTTGACAAAAACTACAGATTTTGTTTATTCCTATTTATGTCCAGAGATCAAGGATTCACCATGTAGAGTTCATTATGTACAAAGTTTAAGGATCCAGTGACCAAATTCATATTTATTTACTTTAAGACTCAATAAAATGTTCAATTTCAATTCAATTTAATCGGCTTATAAAGTGACAAATCACAACAAAATCTAAATATACTAAAACAAATACATCACAATTGTACACATATCAAATTGTGGTATGTGTACAATTGTGACGTATTTGTTTTAGTACATTTAGTCATGGACATGAATATTGTTATTTTGATATGAAACAGGATAACAAATGACCTGCCAGTGGTTTTATATTTGATTTCATTAGTGTGTTTCAGTTGAAATTTACATTTTCAAATTATGCAATGTTCATTTACATTTTCAAATAAAACTGTGCTTTTAAGCGGCTTTTGAATTCATTTTTGGGTTTCACATATACCATGAGATTAATCATGATTAATCACAGAAAGTCATTTTGTTAATGCGATTAAGATTTTTTATGTTTACCCACCCCTAATATATATATAACAAATTATAAACCTCGCTTGTTCAGTCTGTATGGGGATATCAACACCTCGGTCTGATATTTCCCCATACAGACCTTTTGCTCAGTTAATAATTGTTTAATATTTACCTTTGACATGTTTTGGAGTTAAAGTATACAGTTAGACTATAATTTTGTGTGAAATGCTGCACTGAACTAATGAAGCACCTTTTCATCTACCACTGTGAGTTCCTCCCATGTTCACTGAAATTATTTAAAATTTAGTCAGTTTTTGTGCCAGCTTTTGGAATGGAAAGTAACTGCAGCAGAAATATCACGGTGCTCAAATACCTCTGGTTTTATTGATGTACTTTAGTTTTTTGAGTGTTAACAAACCAATGTAACAGGAGTTGTGCCGATGGAGGAATTGCATAAATTTGACTTTCCTCTATGTGCAACAATGCAATCAATTAACAGTATTCAGACAGTGGCAAATCTTTTTCAGGAATCAAACATTGATGTGAGGGAGTCATCTGAATTGCATTTTATATTGGTGTTCTCTGTGGAGTGAAAATTGACCCATCCTTTGAGTGTGCTGTACAGAAGCCATCAATAGCACCAGGGAGACTCAAAGATGTGCTTCTTTTTGACAAATCGAATATCAGGACATGCAGCGATGAGTGAGGGGGTGTCACCTGGAGACATCACTCATCAGTCTGCTAAAGCAAGCGTGATGGACGAGGCAGAGTGCCATACTGTGAGTGTAAGTGGCAGCATCTTTTTTGTAAAGAAATGGAGGAAGGAAGGAAGAAATGGCATTTTGGTGGTGAGGGCTCTTCACTCTACGCGGTTGGTTGGCACAGGTCAATGGGTTTTTTGGTTGGATTTGGTTCATACGGTACAAAGCAGTTCTAAATAGATCGTTCAGAAAAACACATTCAGATTGTTCAGAAAAAGACATTTTTCCTCTCCACAATGGGATGATCACCACAAAGACATTTTTTCCAAGAAACACATGTGTTCCTGTTTTGGATCCAAGGATGAGAAACACATTTACTATTCTTTCTTATTTTTAAAGACGGAAATAATGAAGCAGTTTTTGCCCAGGATACAAATTATTTTTCATATTAGTACTTCCTAAGCAGATGGTCTATAATTGGTCTACTTGAAACAGTTGTGATAATTTATAATTAGGAAAATGCAGAAAATTGTATCCACAGATGTAGTTATGAATATGGCATTGTGCAAATGTTTGTCACCTCAGAATTAGTGGTTCAACAGAACATTTAATTTACAAAATATGTATAAACCTTGCTACCTCCACCGACACTTACCCAAAATAAATAAATGAATAAACAAATAAATAATAAATTATATATTCTTTAATGAAAGAAATAATTTAACAAGGTACAAACTTCATGATCTTCAGAAAAAAAACTTCATTTTACTGAATTGCTAAATGCTGCAAAGTTAAAATATGACCCTTTGTAAAAGCCTGTACACATACCCTCAAAATGCAGCAAATGGATGGATAGAAAAATGTGTCTATCCCCTAAACTTTATTAACATAACAACAACTTTAAAAGCTGTCATCTTGTCATCATTGTTGGCAGTCCCTTGCTTTCAAGGAAGATGGTCTATAAATCAGTTCCTGCAAAGGGAGATGGACCACGAGATGACTGAACAGATCCAGTCTTGATGCGTACTGTTTCTGACATACACTGCATGTGGTTGCTGTGGGAAGCCTCTGCCAGTTAGGATCTTGCTCTCTCTCTCTCTTTGTTCTTTCTACTCTTCACCTGAGTTGTTCGTCCGCATTTTGTCGAAGACTTCCACTCCCATGTGGATCATTGCTTACTAGCTGGCCTGATTCCTTGCTTGGTCTTTCTAGATTTTCCAGTTCTTGAGGTTGTGTTTTAGGAGGTCTTTGAAGCATTTCTTCTACCTCCCTCTGCACTGTTTTCCTTTGCCCACCGGGAAGTAGAAGAGCTGCTTGGGATGTCATCCATCCTAACTATGTGACCCACCCACTGAAGCTGGTTCTTGATGATGACACATTCAATGCTCTGAAATTTGGCTTCAGCCATGACACCAGTGTTGGTATGGTAGACTTTCTACCTGATGTGGACGATACTCTTTAGGCACTGTAGGTGGAATCACTCGTGGGTACTAAGGTGGTGACAGTAGGTGGTCCAGGTCTCATATAGCAGAGTTGGCATAACAACGGCTTTGTAGACGAGGATTTCTGTCTCATGTTGAAGGTCACCAGTGGTGGAAACATGGGTGCAAAGCCGACCAAAGGCAGTTCCTGTACACTTGAGCTTATGCTTATCTGTTGGCTCGGGTTTAAGAGTTTTCTGTCCGTTTTGTACATGATGTCAATTGACGGTAACACCTTGTCTTTGATCAGATAGAGCAGTGGTTTTCAAACGTTGAGGTGCCCCCCCCCAGAGTTCTTCAGAGAGGGCGCAAGGGATGGGTTTCAAGAACCAGTTCTTTTCGAGAATCGTTAAGAAATGATTCAGTCCACCGACATCAATAGCCTTTTTGCTTAACGATTCCATTATCAGTCCTTCAGAGCGGCCGTTGTTTTTGAGGGTGTTTTATCAGAAAATGCTCATTTCTTTACATTGATTGCATTGTAATCAACCGGTTCTGCAGCAAATGTTCTTGAAGCTTGAAACAATGAAGCAGTGCTCTGACACGCTGCTTCTTTGGTTCATTGCTTCCACAGCAATGAACCAACTCTGCTTCTTAACCCCTCTCAAAGCCATTTAAAAATGTCAATCATGAGTCACTTTTGTGCGGATTAAAGTCACTAACTTGGAGTCTTGTCTTGTTGTGAGCAAGAAACAAGAATCGTCCTCCGTTCCGTTCACACAGTCTCAAATGCTGCTCTGCTCTCTGCCGAGTCAAATTAGAGTCTGGTCAGAATTAATAACTTCAAAGTGAATCACTGTTTTCAGTCAAATGACACCTCTTTCCAAATGTTGTAAAACAGACAACAAAGTACAACAGACTAAAACTTTTCCTCCCAAAATGAGACACTCTGCGTTCCTTATGAATTACATTAATGCTGACATGCAGCGCAGCCTTCTGCAAGAGCTCAGCTCAGAGGTATGGAGTGACATTCATGCCATTAATGTCTGAAAGAAAATGCTTTTGAGAAAAATTACAGATTTTGTTTATTTTTATTTATGTCCAGAGATCAAGGATCCAGTGACCAATTTCATATTTATTTACTTTAAGACTCAATAAAATGTTATTGACATAGAAAACCTGTAAAGCCTACTTTTAGTACACAGATAATTCACAGGAGGTACTGATAAGGAATCGGCTCGATAAGCTGAATCAATAATGGCATCAATATCAATAAAATCTTATCAATACCTATTCCTGTTTGAATTAATATTATTTATTTTAAAATGTGTTAGTTATGCCAAAGACATTTACAACCCCAATTCCAATGAAGTTGGGACGTTGTGTAAAATATAAATAAAAACAGAATACAATGATTTGCAAATCCTACCTATATTGCAAATTCAACCTATATTGAATTGAATACACCATAAAGACAAGATATTTAATGTTCAAACAGATAGACTTTATTGTTTTTATGCAAATATTTGCTCATTTTGAAATGGATGCTTGCAACACGTTTCAAAAAAGCTGGGACAGTGGTATGTTGAGTGTCATGATTGGGTATAAAAGGAGCATCCCCAAAAGGCTAAACCATTCACAAACAAAGATGGGGCGAGGATCACCACTTTGTGAACAACTGCGTGAAAAAATAGTCCAACAGTTTAAGAACAGTGTTTCTCAATGTTCAATTGCAAGTTATTTAGGGATTCCATCATCTACAGTCCATAATATAATCAGAAGACTCAGGGAATCTGGAGAACTTTCTACATGTAAGCGGCAACGCCAAAAACCAACATTGAATGCCCGTGACCTTTGATCCCTCAAGTGGCACTGCATTAAAAACTGACTTCATTGTGTAAAGGATCTACCGCGTGGGCTCAGGAACACTTCAGAAAACTAGTGTCAGTTAGCACAGTTGGTCGCTACATCTACAAGTGCAAGTTAAAACTCTACCATGCAAACGTGAAAGCCATAGATCATCAACATCTAGAAATGCCACCTTCTCTGGGCCCAAGCTCATTTGAAATGGACAGACGCAAAGTGGAAAAGTGTGCTGTGGTCTGATGAGTCCACATTTCAAATTCTTTTTGGAAATCATGGACGTTGTGTCCTCCGGACAAAAGTGGAAAAAAACCATCCAGATTGTTACCAATGCAATGTTCAGAAGCCAGCATCTGTGATCGTATGGGGGTGTGTTAGTGCGCATGGCATGGGCAACTTACACATCTGTGATGGCACCATCAATGCTGAAAGGTACATCCAGGTTTTGGAGCAACACATGCTGCCATCCAAGCAATGTCTTTTTCAGGGACGTCCCTGCTTATTTCAGCAAGACACGTGTTACAACAGTGTGACTTCATAGTAAAAGAGTGTGGGTACTAGACTGGCCTTCCTGCAGTCCAGACTTGTTGCCCATTGAAAATGTGTGGCGCATTATGAAGTTCAAAATAGGACAACGGAGACCCCGGACTGTTGAACAACTGAAGTCGTACATCAAGGGAATGGGAAAGAATTCCAACTACAAAGCTTCAGTAATTAGTGTTCTCAGTTCCCAAATGCTTATTGAGTGTTGTTAGAAGGAAAAGTGACACAGTAGTAAACATACCACTGTCCCAGCTTTTTTGAAACGTGTTACAGGCATCCATTTCAAAATGAGCAAATATTTGCACAAAAACAATAAAGTTCATCAGTTTGAACATTAAATATCTTGTCTTTGTGGTGCATTCAATTGAATATAGGTTGAAGAGGATTTGCAAATCATTGTATTCTGTTTGTATTTACATTTTACACAACGTCCCAACTTCTTTGGATTTGGGGCTGTAAAAACACACATTGATGTTTAAATGTTTTTTAAAAAAAACATGTTTCAAATATGACAAAAGGTAAAAATAGAAGCATAGAAAGTTCTTTAAAAACATGTTTAGAATGTGTAAATGCATAGACAGTTCCTTAAAAATGCACAAATACTTTTAAAATGTTTAAGATGTGTAAAGAATAAAAAGAAACACACTAAGATGTTGAAGTTGTGTGTATGTGTGTTGGTGGGGGTGGGGAGCGCAGCTATTCTTTTGTTCTCTGAGGGGGAGTCACTCTCCCACACTTTGAAAACCCCCAAGATAGAGGATTGTGGCCATGAAGATGATGAAGTGCATAGGGGTGGTGATGCAGCCCTGCTGTCATTTTGCTTCAGTTTTTGTGCCATTCACCAGAACTGTTGTGGGCATCCCATTTTGGAGAAGCCTTACGATCTTGATGAATTTTTCAGGACAGTTTGTTTTGCTCTGGGTCTTCCACCGAGGTGGGCATGACACGCTGCTGAACACCTTTGTCAGGTGAGTGATGGTGAGGTACGGTGCTTGATGTTGCGCTCGACACTTTTCTTCCAGTTTGCAGATAGTGAAGATCATGTCTGTTGTACCTCTTGATGGTTGGAAGCAACTCTGGGTTTCAGGAAGGATCATTTCTCATTGTCTCAGACGGTTGTTGATGAGAACTTTTCGTGCAGGAGACAGCAAGAAGATTCTGCTCTGGTTTCCTCAGTCAGCATTGTAACAGTGTAACAGCAGTGTTTTGTTTTGTTTTTTACAACAGTTTTGTCACATATGTACTCCTGAGTTGTAGGGGGAGCTACATAGAGAAGAATGTGCCCAAAAAAAAAAAAAAAAACAGCAGAAAACTGACCAACCTTATGTACTTTTCATTCAACAAAGCATTTCAACACACAAACCAATGGAATATAATTTATAGTGTTTCCTCAGAACACTTTTCTGGTACAGATACTCTCATTCAAAAGTATTGGAACAACACATTTTTTACTACACTAATGTTTTAATTTAAGATCAAAACATGAATATGGGAACCCATTTTATTAGATTTTGCTTGTAGTCTTTAAAACAGTTTCAAAAGTGTTGGTAAGCTCTTCAACAAAAAATTACTTTATATTTCAAAAACAAATTCAACAATTACACCTCATGTTGTCCTTTTTTTTTAAATGTTGCAGTTGTAGTGTGTTGTATCAGATAAAATGCTGCCTGTTGTGTGTCCTTTAGGTGAGTATAGGCTGTCCAGAGAAGATGGAGCCCATTACCAAGGTGTCCCACATCCCTGCCAGCCGCTGGGCCCTGTCCTGCTGCCTTTGTCGAGAACACACAGGAACCTGCATACAGGTACAGAAAATACAAATGAGTCTTATACAGTATACACCATCTACAATTATAAAATGCTAAAAATGTCCTTGTTGCAAATTGTTGAAATCAACAGCCATTTGTTTTTACATTAGTTTTACTTGATTTCTTTTTTAATATAAACTTTTTTTAGATAGTTTAATCTCTTCCATAGTGGGATGGGTGATATACTGGTGTTGAAGTCACAACTGGATAAATGTCATCTTATAATATTGATTATACAGTTATGCAGATGGCGCCACTCAAGGTTGCATATAATGTATGGCTCGGGTTAAAGTTCTCCGTCACCACAACGGATTTCCATCATTTGGAAAATTTAACCATACATACGCGCGTGCGCGTTGTGTCACACATGTTTTGGGGCCGAAATCATCCCATTCTGCGCTAATCAAAGCAGCAGCAATGTCAGCGTGGGTGGCGCCGCACCGCGGAGGAAGGGACTGTGTGAATTTTCACTCCTCTCTGTGCAGTTTACTGCTTGCCATGAGTCACGGTCCTTCTCCTCCCTGTCCAGAGGAGAGGGAGAGAGAGAGGTTTTTATCAGTCGGACCTGTGGCCCGGAGAACCGACGCCCAGCCGCTAACAGACGGTGGCAGCAGCAGAGAACGAGTCGCTTGGAAGGAAAGTGCTTAATCAGTAAAGTTCCACAAAAACCACACATGAGGGATCTATTTTTTCCTTTCCTTTTTTACACAAGGGACCGTAACTTCAGCTTGTCAGTGAGCCCACGTGACACCGGTAACACCACGCGCATTTGAAGGAACGAGTCACGTCTCACATAATGGAGGACATTATTTTTAACTTCAGTTGATGAAGTGGCAAAGTGGCAGATATTATTGATCCAGTCCGGGTCTGAGAGTTGGCTGCCCTTCGGAAAAGCCACGTTAATGAGGAACGAATAAAATCTCCGGTGGGACACAGCAGGCGAGCCTTGTTTCTTGATCACACCAAGAGTCCTGGTTAGCGACTTTAATCCACAAAAAGGTGAGTCACGATTGACATCTTTAAATGGCTTTGATGAAGTTTAACTTGCGGTATGCTGCATTTGTTTTATGAGTGATGGCATTTTACCGATTAAATGTGAATAAGCCAGTCTCAAGTTTCTCAGTGCGCATGCAAAATTTGACTTGCTCTTTTAAAGAGCACCCCCAGACCCCCATAATCATAATATGTTTTTCCTTGACAGTTTGAAGTGACTTTTATTTGTTTCAGAGGGCTTCATACGCATTAAAATTCACCAGAATTACAAAATTTGACTTGCTCTTTTAAAAACATTTCTGGGGGAGATCTACCCACATTCCAGAGGTGTCGTGGCGCATTCGAGGACATCGGACAGCAGTCGGCGAGACGAAGTGCAGTCTGACTGCAATCTAAATATTTGCATGCCATGAAAATGGCATTTGAAGCAATCTAATCGCGTTCATGGGGTGGGTCGACATGATCCGCCACGTGCTGAATGTTCCGACTGTGCTTGAATGCACCACAAGTCTAGCGTGAGTGGTGGATTATATTTTTTTTTTTTGCATTCCAGATAGGTCGGCTTGATTCTTGCTAAGTGTGATGGGGCCCTTCACCCAGGTTTAGAGTAGTTTACCAAAATTGTCAGCCTTTTTCGTATAAAAAAAAAAAGAGCTGGGTGAAGTCTGATTTGAGTGGGGTTCAGCAAGGTCTGATTGCAAATACAAAACACTAAAACTTGTGTATCATCCAGTGAAGTAAATTGTCGTTATCATTGAAAAATGGCTGCTGTGGATGACAGAAATTCTTACACTGACACCTGAATGCAGCATAAGTGCAGATATAAACACACACATGGCTGGAATTCTGCTTGAGCTGTGTGTATAGACTCTGTAAAGTGGATTTGAAAAACAGGCCTGAATGCTATCCAGCTAGAAAACAATTCGGATTGAATCTGACTCAAACGGATTGCCAACCCCAGTCTGAACAGGGTCAAAGATCACAACATCAGATTCAAAGTCAAAGTTAGTGAGCCTTTCCTCACCAACAAAAGCCCTGATTTTTCTTGCTTACCTAAAGCCCCTTTCACACCAGGCCTGCTTCGAGTTGCATCGTGCAGCGTCATGACGACGCTACATTGATGCAACTCGCCACGTTGCATCAGGGCGAAGCGAAACGGATGGCAAAAATTAAACGTGTTTAATTTTTTCTGTGTTGAGCACAGGACGCAGAAAAGAAGTAGTTTTCTCGCACGTTGAGGCAACTTAACTGTACTTAACATGACTGGATGCCACGCCCACACAATATAACGTTACCCAATGCCCATTATGATTCGTGCTGTGCTCCATTGTTGCCGAGCGATAACTCACGCAGGATTGTTGTCGAACTTTTTATACCATCTACACAATGCAGTAAAACTACACAGCTCAATGATTATATGTGAACAATTAAAAGAAAAACAGTTAAAGAAAGTTACAGCCTGACTGCAACTCAAAACGCTCACCTCAAGTTCTTTCACAGTTGTGTTAAATAAAGTCCATAAGTCCTGCTCACAGGCTGATTGCTAGAGACAGGACATATCCACATCCAATATAACTCCGGACATCTCCATGTCCACTCACGGACGGTTCGCACAAGTGCGCAAACGCCGGCTGCAGCTCCGTGGTCACAGGAAGAAATATATACTATAACCAAAATCAAAGCACTGACCTGCAGCACAGCACAAGAAGAAATATAGACTAGAAGAGAAATCAGAGTGCACACAGTCTGGCTGCAGCTCCTCTGTACTCTCACCTCCTCAAGTTTCTCATCCCCTGCTGTGCACAACTGACGCAGGCGTTCCTCCGTTATTAGATACACAGCTAATGCAACTTGAAGCAGGCACACTGTGAAAGGGGGCTTAACATCCAGTCTGTGCAACTGTTGAACAGAATGGTAGCCAGAACACATCCCTGTAAATGTCAGAGATTCTGCCTCCCCTCTGAGCAGCGCTCTCAGTGCCTGAATACAGACTGGATTTTTGTTCTACAGATAAATTGTTCAAGACATGTTGAAATCCTTGACAATGTCTTCATGTTTTTTGCTGCCTGACTCATGGGTATTTTTATCTGGTGGCTGGCATCCACCGTTATGGTCCAGATCACTCTGGCTGTCACTCTGTTTATTTGTTCTTGTCCCAGTCTCCAGTCAATATGCCATCTGCATGTATGCATTAGCTGGAGGTCCTATTTGAAATGAAAAATTCAGATTGAAGAAAACATTGTGAAATTAAAAGGTTAACATTTCATACCGCTTCGTTCTCAGACTGCGGGCTTACTTGTAGTTCCTAGGGTTTGTAAGAGTAGAATGGGAGGCAGAGCCTTCAGCTTTCAGGCTCCTCTCCTGTGGAACCAGCTCCCAATTCAGATCAGGGAGACAGATACCCTCTCTACTTTTAAGATTAGGCTTAAAACTTTCCTTTTCGCTAAGGCTTATAGTTAGGGCTGGATCGGGTGACCCTGGACCATCCCTTGGTTATGCTGCTTTAGACGTAGATTGTGGGGGGTTCCCATGATGCACTGTTTCTTTCTCTTTTTGCTCCGTATGCATCACTCTGCATTTAATCATTAGTGATCGATCTCTGCCCCCCTTCACGGCATGTCTTTTTCCTGGTTTTTTCCCTCAGCCCCAACCAGTCTCAGCAGAAGACTGCCCCTCCCTGAGCCTGGTTCTGCTGGAGGTTTCTTCCTGTTAAAAGGGAGTTTTTCCTTCCCACTGTTGCCAAGTGCTTGCTCATAGGGGGTCGTTTTGACCGTTGGGGTTTTTCATAATTATTGTATGGCCTTGCCTTACAATATGGAGCACCTTGGGGCAACTGTTTGTTGTGATTTGGCGCTATATAAGAAAAAAGTTGATTGATTGATTGATTGATTGATACCGGCATGAAAGTTATTTTAAAAGTTAGGTAAATGAGACCATATACAGTAGTGTTCAGAATAATAGTAGTGCTATGTGACTAAAAAGATTAATCCAGGTTTTGAATATATTTCTTATTGTTACATGGGAAACAAGGTACCAGTAGATTCAGTAGATTCTCACAAATCCAACAATACCAAGCATTCATGATATGCACACTCTTAAGGCTATGAAATTGGGCTATTAGTAAAAAAAAAAAAAAAAAAAGTAGAAAAGGGGTGTTCACAGTAGTAGTAGTGTAGCATTCGGTCAGTGAGTTTGTCAATTTTGTGGAACAAACAGGTGTGAATCAGGTGCCCCCTATTTAAGGATGAAGCCAGCACCTGTTGAACATGCTTTTCTCTTTGAAAGCCTGAGGAAAATGGGACATTCAAGACATTGTTCAGAAGAACAGCGTAGTTTGATTAAAAAGTTGATTGGAGAGGGGAAAACTTATACGCAGGTGAAAAAAATTATAGGCTGTTCATCTACAATGATCTCCAATGCTTTCAAATGGACAAAAAACAGAGACGCGTGGAAGAAAACGGAAAACAACCATCAAAATGGATAGAAGAATAACCAGAATGGCAAAGGTTCACCCATTGATCAGCTCCAGGATGATCAAAGACAGTCTGGAGTTACCTGTAAGTGCTGTGACAGTTAGAAGACACCTGTGTGAAGTTAATTTATTTGCAAGAATCCCTCGCAAAGTCCCTCTGTTAAAAAAAAAAAAAGACGTGCAGAAGAGGTTACAATTTGCCAAAGAACACATCAACTGGCCTAAAGAGAAATGGAGGAATATTTTGTGGACTGATGAGAGTAAAATTATTCTTTTGGGTCCAAGGGCCGCAGACAGTTTGTGAGACGACCCCCAAACTCTGAATTCAAGCCAGAGTTCACAGTGAAGACAGTGAAGCATGGTGGTGCAAGCATCATGATATGGGCATGTTTCTCCTGCTGTGGTGTTGGGCCTATATATCGCATACCAGGTATCATGGATCAGTTTGGATATGTCAGAATACTTGAAGAGGTCATGTTATCTTATGCTGAAGAGGACATGCCCTTGAAATGGGTTTTTCAACAAGACAATGACCCCAAGCACACTAGTAAACAAGCAAAATCTTGGTTCCAAACCAACAAAATTAATGCCTCGCAGATGTGAAGAAATCATGAAAAACTGTGGTTATACAACTAAATACTAGTTTAGTGATTCACAGGATTGATAAAAAAGCAGTTTGAACATAATAGTTTTGAGTTTGTAGCATCAACAGCAGATACTACTATTATTGTGAACGCCCCCTTTTCTACTTTTTTTTTTTTTTTTTACTAATAGCCCAATTTCATAGCCTTAAGAGTGTGCATATCATGAATGCTTGGTCTTGTTGGATTTGTGAGAATCTACTGAATCTACTGGTACCTTGTTTCCCATGTAACAATAAGAAATATACCGTATTTTCCGGACTATAAGTCGCACCAGCCACTTTATCCATTATAAAGACAAACAAACCATAAATAAGTCGCACCGGAGTATAAGTCGCACCAGCCACTTTATCCATTATAAAGAAAAATCAACCATAAATAAGGTCCACTGGACTATAAGTCCCATGGACATACAGGTATGTTAACATGAAAAGTTCAGATGATAATATTGTGACGGCTACCGTTTTCGGATGCATATTTCACCAGTCACAACTTGTAATCTGCAGAGTATGATTTTCTTTTTGGTGGCATTTTTTCGGGCCTTCTCCGTTGTCTTGTTAAGTTATCAGTAACGTTAAAATTTTTATTTTTCTATGGTAGTCAGAAGTCGCAGGAACAGTCACACAAGCCTTGAGTGCCCTCTCGTGAGCTGCATTTTACCTACGGATATGTTTGTATTTTGCGGACCACATTGCTAGCCGAACCATGCAGCACCTACCTGCGCAGCTCATGACCACCCAGCGGTGTCGATCCAGCGCCTTCCAAGTGCAGACGCTAATCCTCCGCCGTCGCTCAGTGCTCCCATGCAGCTCTCAGCGTCAACTCTGCTCACACTGATATCCAAGGGTTCAAGCTGTCTTGTTAGCCGTCCCGGAATAAACACCATGTTCGTCTGCTTCAAACGCTTTTCACAATCATCGACGCCAGCTCCTTCCAAGTGCACACGCTAATCCTCCGCCGTCGCTCACCCAATGCTCCCACGCAGCTCTCAGCATCAATTTAAACACTCTGCTCACACTGATATCCAAGGGTTGAAGCTGTTCTGTTCGCCATGCCGGAATAACAGCAAGCACCGTGTTCGTCAGCTTCACACGCTGTGGGTGAGGTGAGGAATACGCATCCAAAGTTCTGTTCTCTGATTGGTTATCGCGACCAGCGTGAACTATAGGATGGCCGTCATACTACAGTGCCCATGATGCATTGCATTTCCTTTTCCGGTGGCCATTTTAAAACATAGATTGACTCTGTCACGTAAAATTGTTTTGTTACAGTAAATTAATTGAGATCCTACCGGTATATTTTTCATTTATAAGTCGCACCGGAGTATAGGTCGCACCCCCGGCCAAAACATGTAAAAAAGTGCGACTTATAGTCCGGAAAATACGGTACTCAAAACCTGAATTAATCTTTTTAGTCACATAGCACTACTATTATTCTGAGCACTACTGTACATATACACATAGGGCAAACAAGCACAATATGTCTGCACATTCAAACATGTGCAGTGTAGCAGGTGCAGATTCTTCTTCTTCAATGCACACAGGTGTACGCACAATATCGAACAGTAACGTGGGTCATCGGTAGTTTCTGGTCTCCTGCTGGGTGTGGGCAAATCAGTTTCAACTCAGCACCTTTTCCACATGCTATTGAGTACACAAGTAAAACCCCTGCTGAAGTGTTACCACAAACTCGATTTCAAGCTATAACTGAGTTAACATTTGCCCTCAAGCTGAACTAAATCGGCACACTCCATCTGTGGATATATGCGTGTGGTTTTGTGTTATGTCTCATTGGTGCACTCTGTGTGTTGACATCTTTATTTTTTGTAGCGATGAGTCTTACTGATATAATTTTAAAACAGGATCCACTGTGTATTGGAGGGGGGAGTCACTTTTCTTTTGAATTGTTTATGCATTGGACTAATTGATAAAGAAAAGAAATATGTCACATTTGCTTATTGGAAACAGACCTATTGACACAGGCTTCAGACATGTAGTCTGTCATTTATGAGATCTGTCATAAAACCAGTTCTGAGGACATGTGTTGGGTTTGCATGTCACTGCATCCACCACACTAGGGAATTATTCTGGGTCCTGGTTGGTAACCACCCAAGCGGACAACTGGTTTATCCATCTCAGCCACCCAAAGAAATTGCCATCTAGCTGCCGCAGCCATGATACAAGGGCATCCCATTGCCATTTCCAGTTGCTGGGGTTGTAAGCACCGAGACATTAGATCACGGAATGAGAAATGCATTATGTGGTCATGGACTAATATCTGATGTTCACTTGCAATGCAAGTACTATGCTCCAGCTGACTTTCCCTCAGTAATGATTCATTTTACACAGTTATTCCAGTAGTACCCAAGGATTTTCTGGAAGATGCCAAGTACCAGAGACATGAAGTTGTTACCTTAGGCCACTGATTACTGTCCAGGTCACACAAGTACATGGTAATAGTGGAAATACCAAGACTCTAAATATTGACCATATTGATGAATGCTCAAAGAAAACCTGTTTGGAACATTCCATAGGTGAACAGGTTAATTGGAAACAGGTGAGTGTCATGATTGGGTATAAAAGGAGCATCCGCAAAAGGCTCAGCCGTTCACAAGCAAAGATGGGGTGAGGAGCAACACTTTGTGAACAAATGCATCAAAAAATAGTCCAACAGTTTAAGAACAATCTTTCTCAACATTCAATTGCAAGGAATTTAGGGATTTCATCATCTATAGTCCATAATATAATCAAAAGATTCATAGAATCTGGAGAACTTTCTACACGTAAGTGGCAAGGCCAAAAACCAACATTGAATGCCCATGTCCTTCGATCCCTCAGGCGGCACTGCATTAAAAACCGACATCATTGTGTAAAGGATCTTCTCACGTGGGCTGAGGATCACTTGAGAAAACCATTGTCAGTTAACACAGTTCGTCGCTACATGTACAAGTGCAAGTTAAAACTCTACCATGCAGAATGAAAGCCATACATCAACAACATCCAGAAACGCCGCCGCTTTCTCTGGGCCAGAGCTCATTTGAAATGGACAGATGCAAAGTGGAAAGGTGTGCTGTGGTCTGGTGAGTCCACATTTCAAATTGTTTTTGGAAATCATGGACGTCGTGTCCTCTGGACAAAACAGGAAAAAGACCATCCAGATTGTTACCAGCGCAAAGTTCAAAAGCCAGCATCTGTGATGGTATGGGGGGTGTGTTAGTGCCCATGGCATGGGGAACTTAAACATATATGATGGCACCATCAATGCTGAAAGGTACATCCAGGTTTTGGAGCAACACATGCTGCCATCCAAGCGACTTCATTTTCAGGGACGTCCCCGCTTATTTCAGCAAGAAAATGCCAAGCCAACAGCGTGGGTTCATAGTAAAAGAGTGTGGGTACTAGACTGGCCTGCCTGCAGTCCAGACCTGTCGCTCATTGAAAATGTGTGGCTCATTATGAAGTGCATAATAAGACAACGGAGACCCCGGACTGTTGAACAACTGAAGTTGTACATCAAACAAGAATGGGAAAGAATTCCACCTACAAAGCTTCAACAATTAGTGTCGTCAGTTCCCAAACGCTTATTGAGTGTTGTCAGATGGAAAGGTGATGTAACACAGTGGTAAACATACCACTGTCCCAGATTTTTTGAAACATGTCACAGGCATCCATTTCAAAATGAGCAAATATTTGCACAAAAACAATAACGTTTATCAGTTTGAACATTAAATATCTTGTCTTTGTGCTGTATACAGTTGAATATAGGTTTAATAGGATTTACAAATCATTGTATTCTGTTTTATTTACATTTTACACAATGTCCCAGCTTCATTGGAATTGGGGTTGTATAATGTGTTTCCTAATGGGTCCCTTAGCAATGGTAAATTGATCAAAATAAATAAATAAAAATCAAATCAATTTTATTTATATAGCGCCAAATCACAACAAACAGTCGCCCCAAGGCGCTTTATATTGTAAGTCAAAAGCCATACAATAATTACAGAAAAACCCCAACGGTCAGAACGACCCCCTATGAGCAAGCACTTGGTGAAAGTGGGAAGGAAAACTCCCTTTTAACAGGAAGAAACCTCCAGCAGAACCAGGCTCAGGGAGGGGCAGTCTTCTGCTGGGACTGGTTGGGGCTGAGGGGATAGAATCAGGAAAAAGACATGCTGTGGAAGAGAGCAGAGATCATTCACCAATGATTAAAAGCAGAGTGGCGCATACAGAGCAAAAAGAGGTGAATAAAAACACTGGGTGCATCATGGGAAACCCCCCAGCAGTCTAAGTCTATAGCAGCATAACTAAGGGATGGTTCAGGGTCACCTGATCCAACCCTAACTATAAGCTTTTTCAAAAAGGAAAGTTTTAAGCTTAATCTTAAAAGTAGAGAAGGTGTCTGTCTCCCTAATCCAAATTGGGAGCTGGTTCCACAGGAGAGGAGCCTGAAAGCTGAAGGCTCTGCCTCCCATTCTACTCTTACAAACCCTAGGAACTGCAAGTAAGCCTGCAGTCTGAGAGCGAAGCGCTCTATTGGGGTGATATGGTACTAAGAGGTCCCTAAGATAAGATGGGACCTGATTATTCAAAACCTTATAAGTAAGAAGAAGAATTTTAAATTCTATTCTGGAATTAACAGGGAGCCAATGAAGAGAGGCCAATATGGGTGAAATATGCTCTCTCCTTCTAGTCTCTGTCAGTACTCTAGCTGCAGCATTTTGAATTAACTGAAGGCTTTTCAGGGAACTTTTAGGACAACCTGATAATAATGAATTACAATAGTCCAGCCTAGAAGAAATAAATGCATGAATTAGCTTTTCAGCATCACTCTGAGACAAGACCTTTCTAATTTTAGAGATATTGCGCAAATGCAAAAAAGCAGTCCTACATACAACCCCTGGCAAAAATTATGGAATCACCGGCCTCGGAGGATGTTCATTCAGTTGTTTAATTTTGTAGAAAAAAAAGCAGATCACAGACATGACACAAAACTAAAGTCATTTCAAATGACAACTTTCTGGCTTTAAGAAACACTATAAGAAATCAAGAAAAAAGATTGTGGCAGTCAGTAACGGTTACTTTTTTAGACCAAGCAGAGGAAAAAAATATGGAATCACTCAATTCTGAGGAAAAAATTATGGAATCACCCTGTAAATTTTCATCCCCCAAACTAACACCTGCATCAAATCAGATCTACTCGTTGACATTGACCCTATGCCATGACATTGAGCCTATGTGTCTTTTTACAAGGAATGTTTTCACAGTTTTTGCTCTATGGCAAGATGCATTATCATCTTGAAACATCCCCAAACATCCTTTCAATTGTCCAAAATATCAATGTAAACTTGTCCATTTATTGATGATGTAATGACAGCCATCTCCCCAGTGCCTTTACCTGACATGCAGCCCCATATCATCAGTGACTGTGGAAATTTACATGTTCTGTTCAGGCAGTCATCATTATAAATCTCATTGGAACGGCACCAAACAAAATTTCCAGCATCATCACCTTGCCCAATGCAGATTCGAGATTCATCACTGAATATGACTTTCATCCAGTCATCCACAGTCCACGAATGCTTTTACTTAGCCCATTGTAACCTTGTTTTTTTCTGTTTAGGTGTTAATGATGGCTTTCGTTTAGCTTTTCTGTATGTAAATCCCATTTCCTTTAGGCGGTTTCTTACAGTTCGGTCACAGACGTTGACTCCAGTTTCCTCCCATTCATTCCTCATTTGTTTTGTTGTGCATTTTTCAATTTTTGAGACATATTGTTTTAAGTTTTCTGTCTTGACGCTTTGATGTCTTCCTTGGTCTACCAGTATGTTTGCCTTTAACAACCTTCCCATGTTGTTTGTATTTGGTCCAGAGTTAAGACACAGCTGACTGTGAATAACCAACATCTTTTGCAACATTGCATGATGATTTACTCTCTTTTAAGAGTTTGATAATCCTCTCCTTTGTTTCAATTGACATCTCTCGTGTTGGAGCCATGATTCATGTCAGTCCACTTGGTGCAACAGCTCTCCAAGGTGTGTTCACTCCTTTTTAGATGCAGACTAACAAGCAGATCTGATATGATGCAGGTGTTAGTTTTGAGGATGAAAATTTACAGGGTGATTCCATAATTTTTTCCTCAGAATTGAGTGATTCCATATTTTTTTTCCTCTGCTTGGTCTAAAAAAAAGTAACCGTTACTGACTGCCACAATCTTTTTTTCTTGATTTCTTATAGTGTTTCTTAAAGCTAGAAAGTTGCCATTTGAAATGACTTTAGTTTTGTGTCATGTCTGTGATCTGCTTTTTTTCTACAAAATTAAACAACTGAATGAACATCCTCAGAGGCTGGTGATTCCATAATTTTTGCCAGGGGTTGTATTTGCTTAATATGCGCATTGAAGGACATATCCTGATCAAAAATGACTCCAAGATTTCTCACAGTATTACTAGAGGTCAGGGTAATGCCAACCAGAGTAAGGATCTGGTTAGACACCATGTTTCTAAGATTTGTGGGGCCAAGTACAATAACTTCAGTTTTATCTGAATTTAAAAGCAGGAAATTAGAGGTCATCCGTGTCTTTATGTCTGAAAGACATTCCTGCAGTTTAAGTAATTGGTGTGTGTCCTCTGGCTTCGTGGATAGATAAAGCTGGGTATCATCTGCGTAACAATGAAAATTTAAGCAGTGCTTTCTAATAATACTGCCTAAGGGAAGCATGTATAAAGTGAATAAAATCGTTCCTGGCACAGAACCTTGTGGAACTCCATAATTAACCTTAGTCCATGAAGAAGACTCCCCATTTACATGAACAAATTGTAATCTATTAGATAAATATGATTCAAACCAGCACGGTGGCTTAGTGGTTAGCACTGTTGCCTCACAGCGAGAAGGTCGTGGGTTCAATTCCCATGGTCTTTCTGTGTGGAGTTTGCATGTTCTCCCCGTGTTTGCGTGGGTTTCCTCCGGGTGCTCCGGTTTCCTCCCACGTCCAAAGACATGCGGGTTAGGTGGATTGGGATCTTTAAATTGTCCTTAGGTGTGCGTGTGGGTGTGTCTGTGTTTGTTTGTCTGTTTGTGGCCCTGCGACAGACTGGCGTCCTGTCCTGGGTGTACCCCGCCTCACGCCCTATGACTGCTGGGATAGGCTCCACCCCCCACCCCCCCCCCACCCCCACGTCCCTTAATTGGACAAAGCGGTAGAAGATGAATGAATGAATGAATGATTCAAACCACTGCAGCGCAGTGCCTTTAATACCTATGGCATGCTCTAATCTCTGTAATACAATTTTATGGTCAACAGTATCAAAAGCTGCACTGAGGTCTAACAGGACAAGCACAGAGATGAGTCCACTGTCTGAGGCCATAAGAAGATCATTTGTAACCTTCACAAATGCTGTTTCTGTACTATGATGAATTCTGAAACCTGACTGAAACTCTTCAAATAGACCATTCCTCTGCAGATGATCAGTTAGCTGTTTTACAACTACCCTTTCAAGAATTTTTGAGAGAAAAGGAATAATTGTAATTGATGTTGTATCAAATGTTCGAAATAAACAGTTTTCATTCATTCATTCATTCATAAGATAGCTGGGTCAAGTGATGGCTTTTTAAGTAATGGTTTAATTACTGCCACCTTAAAAGCCTGTGGTACATAACCAACTAATAAAGATAGATTGATCATATTTAAGATCAAAGCATTAATTAACGGTAGGGCTTCCTTGAGCAGCCTGGTAGGAATGGGGTCTAATAGACATGTTGATGGTTTGGAGGAAGTGACTAATGAAAGTAACTCAGACAGAACAATCAGAGAGAAAGTGTCTAACAAAATACCAGCATTACTGAAAGCAGTCCAACATAAAGATATGTCTTTGGGATGGTTATGAATAAGTTTTCTCTAATACACTCAACAAAAATATAAACGCAACACTTTTGGTTTTGCTCCCATTTTGTATGAGATGAACTCAAAGATCTAAAACTTTTTCCACATACACAATATCACCATTTCCCTCAAATATTGTTCACAAACCAGTCTAAATCTGTGATAGTGAGCGCTTCTCCTTTGCTGAGATCCATCCCACCTCACAGGTGTGCCATATCAAGATGCTGATTAGACACCATGATTAGTGCACAGGTGTGCCTTAGACTGCCCACAATAAAAGGCCACTCTGAAAGGTGCAGTTTTATCACACAGCACAATGCCACAGATGTTGCAAGATTTGAGGGAGCGTGCAATTGGCATGCTGACAGCAGGAATGTCAACCAGAGCTGTTGCTCGTGTATTGAATGTTAATTTCTCTACCATAAGCCATCTCCAAAGGCGTTTCAGAAAATTTGGCAGTACATCCAACCAGCCTCACAACCGCAGACCACGTGTAACCACACCAGCCCAGGACCTCCACATCCAGCATGTTCACCTCCAAGATCGTCTGAGACCAGCCACTCGGACAGCTGCTGAAACAATCGGTTTGCATAACCAAAGAATTTCTGCACAAACTGTCAGAAACCGTCTCAGGGAAGCTCATCTGCATGCTCGTCGTCCTCATCGGGGTCTCGACCTGACTCCAGTTTGTCGTCGTAACCGACTTGAGTGGGCAGATGCTCACATTCGCTGGCGTTTGGCACGTTGGAGAGGTGTTCTCTTCACGGATGAATCCCGGTTCACACTGTTCAAGGCAGATGGCAGACAGCGTGTGTGGCGTCGTGTGGGTGAGCGGTTTTCTGATGTCAATGTTGTGGATCGAGTGGCCCATGGTGGCGGTGGGGTTATGGTATGGGCAGGCGTCTGTTATGGATGAAGAACACAGGTGCATTTTATTGATGGCATTTTGAATGCACAGAGATACCGTGATGAGATCCTGAGGCCCATTGTTGTGCCATACATCCAAGAACATCACCTCATGTTGCAGCAGGATAATGCACGGCCCCATGTTGCAAGGATCTGTACACAATTCTTGGAAGCTGAAAATGTCCCAGTTCTTGCATGGCCGGCATACTCACCGGACATGTCACCCATTGAGCATGTTTGGGATGCTCTGGACCGGCGTATACGACAGCGTGTACCAGTTCCTGCCAATATCCAGCAACTTCGCACAGCCATTGAAGAGGAGTGGACCAACATTCCACAGGCCACAATTGACAACCTGATCAACTCGATGCGAAGGAGATGTGTTGCACTGCATGAGGCAAATGGTGGTCACACCAGATACTGACTGGTATCCCCCCCCAATAAAACAAAACTGCACCTTTCAGAGTGGCCTTTTATTGTGGACAGTCTAAGGCACACCTGTGCACTAATCATGGTGTCCAATCAGCATCTTGATATGGCACACCTGTGAGGTGAATGGATTATCTCAGCAAAGGAGAAGTGCTCACTGTCACAGATTTAGACTGGTTTGTGAACAATATTTGAGGGAAATGGTGATATTGTGTATGTGGAAAAAGTTTTAGATCTTTGAGTTCATCTCATACAAAATGGGTGCAAAACCAAAAGTGTTGCATTTATATTTTTGTTGAGTGTAATTAAAATTTTATTAGCAAAGAAAGTCATGAAGTCATTACTAGTTAAAGGAATACTCGGCTCAATAGAGCTCTGACTCTTTGTCAGCCTGGCTACAGTGCTGAAAAGAAACCTGGGGTTGTTCTTACTTTCTTCAATTATTGATGAATTGTAAGATGTCCTAGCTTTACGGAGGGCTTTTTTATAGAGCAACAGACTCTTTTTCCAGGCTAAATGAAGATTTTCTAAATTAGTGAGATGCCATTTCCTCTCCAGTTTACGGGTTATCTGCTTTAAGCTGCAAGTTTGTGGGTTAAACCACGGAGTCAGGCACTTCTGATTTAAGGCTCTCTTTTTCACAGGAGCTACAGCATCCAAAGTTGTGCTCAATGAGGATGTAAAGCTATTGATGAGATAATCTATCCAACTTACAGAGTTAGGTACAAGGGCGTAGGTTTGGTCTCAGCTTTGGTAGGGACAATACCACCCCCCCGGCCCCCCTGCCCACCACCACCACCCCCTAACCCTCTCATACCATTAGACGCACAAGTACAGCATAATACATAACATATGACGACATAATGCTGAATAATTTAACACTTTATTTACAATATTAAGCGTGTAGGCAAACAAACAAATAGCTTAAATAACAAAATTGCACCCAAAATCACGAATCTATTCGATAGGCCTACACCTGAGAGAACAACAAAAAAATACTTGTGGAGCTAACAAAAAAAAAAAAGTTTTTGCAACCAAGATGTATAATTTATTCTCTTCATCAATAATGCAGTTGTAGATATCTGGCATCCTAATTAAAAAAAAAAAAAAAAGGGATTTCCAATGATATATATGGTGTATTACGGTAAACGAAGCCTGTGATGTCATAACGCAGAGGAAAAACACGGAAGTTTCACACTAATGCGCCGCTGATTCTCATTACCGTAAGTTCTCATGTAAGCTCTCACTCTGAAAAATTTAACACTGACAGCAAGCCAAGAACCCGTGCTTTCCAACAGCATGCTATATGTTGCATATATTACGGTAAAGTGCGTTCGGTGACTTTTGAAACGAGGCAAAAGTATGAAAAAGAGCGCAAAAGTGACAAAAAAGTACAGAGACAGACAGCAAACATAAATGTAGTAATTTCTGAGGAAAAGGCAGGATGTTAGTGTCATTTGTGAAGGTGTGTGTGGGTGTGCAGTTTATTTTAAGTGTGGCGCACAGCATTGTTCGCAAGCCCTCCACCCCGCCCTTCTTGTTTTTCTGCACCGGAGCAGTGTTGCCAGATATGAAATATGAAACTATCGTACCAAAACCTCAAAATTATCGTATTTTGGGAGAAATGATCGTACACAAACAAAACGCATACAACGTAGCTATTTTAGCGTTTTTTTTTTTTTTTTTTTTAATTTCCAAAGAATTTTATGTCACATTTTTAAACAGTAATTATAGTAATGGGGAAACTAGAACGCACTACTAGAAAGATTTTTTTTTTCTGTGAAGGGACACAAACGTGTTAATTACCAGACTAGAAAGAGTCGAATTCAACCTCGAGGTGGCTGTCGTCATCCGATGCCATGGCCACTTGTGCAGATTTTGTTGAACACAGAAAAAATGTTGACACCTCCATAAGGAACTTGAACTTTTTTTATTTTTCTTGTATATCTCTTTGCTCTTGTGTTTTGTTCGTTTGTTGTTGCATTTGTTGAAATAAAGTTTAAAAAAAAAAAGTTGTTGGTTGGGGAATCTTCCTGTCACGGCACAGATTGGATGGGAACTCATTACTTTGTATGGAGAGGGTGCGGGCTTTCAAATGACGTTGTCCCGGGCGGCCAAAGCTGTGTGTGTTGTGTCTTTGATGCCGCCTGAGTGCAACGCCTGCAAAATGATTCTTGGCTGTCAGAGAGAGATGCGTGTTTGGGCAACCAACTGAAATTATCATACATATTGGATTTTTTCCCATTATTGATCGTACATCGTACAGAGGGCAAAACTATCGTACAAATACGATAATTATCGTACATCTGGCAACACTGCACCGGAGCCACCCATCCTCTGCGCTCCGGGACCTCCCACTTTACAAATTAAGCACTGCCTGCCACGAGATGCGCTTTGTTTACGGCCATGTGAGAAGAACGTGAGCCAATGAAATTGCAACATGGGTAACCCTGTCACTCTGGCACGTCGAAAACACAAAACGTGACGACTAAAATTATAGTATCGAGTTTGCAAAACAAAATAGTGAATGATTTTGTTATATAAACAAAAATGCTAAATATTGGTAGGGACTATTTTGCCATCCCAAAATAATGGTTGTGACTTGTCCCTATGGTCCATATGCAAACCTACTCCCCTGGTTAGGTAGCTACTCTGCACTGTTTTGGTATATGGCAGGCCTACATTGGAGTATTAGTCACATCTGTCCATAAATACATCATGAACAGGGGGAGACAAACTAAACCATACATGCATACAAGTTGCATTTATTATTGGAACATGGTGCAAATGCTTCATGCAACAAGTAGAAAAAGGAATTTAAAAGAAGAATAGAATAGTATACAAATAATGAATGTTACGAGTTCAATGGTACGAATATTTCATGAGGTGAAAGCTGGACCATACCATTCAACGAGGCCTTATTGAATGGTATGGTCCAGCTTTCACTGAAAGTTGTTAGTGCACTTGGTTTCAGTGGGGAAGGTTCCCGGTTCAAACCCCATCTCTGCCACATTCCTCCATGTTATGTGGTTGCATCAGTAAGGGCATCTGGCGTAAAATTTGTGCCAATTCAACATTCACATCCACCTCAGATTTGCTGTGGCAACCCAGAGTACAAAACAAGGGAAGCAGCCGAAAGGAGTTACTAATAGAATAGAATAGAGCCTTTATTGTCATTGTAGATACAGAATCAGAATCACCTTTATTGTCACTGCACAGCAATCAGTACAATGAAATTTGCTTGTGCATCCTCAAAAACAATGCCCACCCTCAGTGAGGCAAATAAGTATTTGATCCACTGTCGATTTTCCCACCTACAACGAATGTCCAGGTCTGTAATTTTTATCATAGGTGTGTTTCAACTGTGAGAGACAGAATAAATAAAAAAAATGTGAAAATCTCATTGTATGATTTTTAAATAATTAATTTGCATTTTATTGCATGAAATAAGTATTTGCTTACCTACCAACCAACAAGAATTCTGGCTCTCACAGACCTGTTAGTTTTTCTTTAAGAAGCCCTCCTACTCTGTACTCTTTACCTGTATTAATTGCACCTGTTTGAACTCGTTAAAATGTAGAGCAAGGCGCAGGGGTGGCGGCCAAGTGGTTAATGCACTTGGTTTCAGTGCAGAAGGTTCCTGGTTCAAATCCCACTCCTGCCACATTCCTCCATGTTACGTGGAGTTGCGTCAGTAAGGGCATCCGGTGTAAAACTTGTGCCAGTTCAACATGCTGCTCCACCTTTGATTTGCTGTGGCGACCTCTAGTGCAAAACAAGGGAGCAGCCAAAGGGACTTACTATTAAAATGTACAGAGCTCATTGGGGTAAGGAGTGGGGCCTATATAGACTTGGGCTCAATTCCCAGTTTTGGTACCTGCCCGTGTCCTTGGACAGCACGTTTATTCTGTATTGTCCCAGTCCATCCAGCTGTAAAGGGGGATTACCCTAGGATGGTGAAGTAACCTGCAGTGGAAAGGTATCCCATCCAGGGTTAGTCCTAGACTTTCACATTCTTCATGATAGAGGATCTGCGAATAAGTATCGGCACCATTGGGTATTGAGGCTTGTGTAATAGAAACCTGTTATTCATGTATTCAATTTGTAGCAATTTTTGATGAATCCTGTACATTCGTGCAATTTTTATCCACCGCATTAACTGAAATTCCCCACCTAATTAGGGGTGTGTGTGTGTGTGTGTGTTGTTCATCTAAGGTGATATAACATAGCATGTCATTATTGACTGCAGCAGCTGATGGAAGGGATGAACTCATTTTAGCAAAGCGCACATAGACGCATTTTCATGTGATGCCGTCTATCTGAACCAGTGCTTCTGTTCCCATGTGAACCTGTCCCACTGTCACTCTGAGCATGTGGCCACATTAAGATGAGATGCTTGGTGACTGAGTTCTTGCATATTCCTTCCTTGTTATTTTTGTTGTAAGTGTGAAGTACCTCACATGTCCAGTGGTACTCACTGACTTGTTAGCTAATATCTCTATTTTCTCCAAAAATATTAGTCCTATCAGTTTTCCATTTTTGCATTCATCCTTGACCCAAAATACCAAACAGAAAATGTCAGCTCTGCCCAGTTTCTCCGTGATCAAAGCCATACACACGCACACATACACGTACACAGAGGCCACTTGGCTATTGTACTATAGATACACTGGATATCATAAAAGTGGCAGAGCGCGGATTAAGATGGTTTGTAAATGATGTAGGATGGTGCCGACCTGCATGACCAACACAACAGCTCTATTCCATCACCTGAAAAGTTGCCATCTTTCAGTTTTATTATATTAACGTTACCGGGCACCCTGACTTGTTTAGTTAAGGCAGATAAAGTATGTTTGCACAGTTTTGAATTCCGAACATTCTGGCTTCTACAAGTTTTAGTCATTTTCAGGATACTCCACACTGGCAGCTTTGTTAAATGATACAGTATGCTGTATATGTCTGACAATATGGGAAAAAAAACTCAAGGTTTTTTGTCATATCTCCCAGCCTTATGATGATATGGCAGCATGCTAGTGTTGACAAGCACCTGAATGTACCTGAATTAGTCAGTTTAAACACTGATTAATGATTGACACTGAATCCTTAGCACAACTGAGCAGGCGCAGCTGAAAAGGCCAGATGAGTCTGTTTTGTTTCATATTTTTTTCTGATGACTCATAAAATCTACACAAGTAAAGCTGTTTCAACCTTTTGGCTTTTGACACCTAGTAAGTGGGAGCAACTGGAGCAGAATTACTCTGACATTTGCTCACATGAGTAATTGGGTCAGCAACATAGACCTTTACTAATAATTCCCCATTTCAACAGCTTTATGTGTCTATGGTGGTGCCTCAGACAGGATAGACAGGTGAGAATTGGTTCACACCTTCTGTTCCTCATCACTGGCTTTGTTTATTAATTAACTCAATGGATGACTCTGTATGTGGCGCTAATGAAAAGGCATCATGTCAAATTTAACAAAATGTTTCACCTGATTTATTGTAGTTCTGAGCTTTCATCTTGATGGATGTTTAGTCACATCTGTAAAAGATGATAAATTAAAGCCCCATATTCATTTTCTGATATATGAATCCTTGAAGATCACAGTTTAACACCTTATCCATATCTCATCAAACCGTGAACTGGGATAGCCCATCAGTGTGTCATGTTCTTGTTTTAATCCTGGCGGAATTGCCAAGATGTTTGACAAATCCTTTTTTTTTCTTTCACGAGCTTTGGCATGCTTCAATCATCCCTTACATTTCCATGGAGCCATAACATTGTTGTACATGCTGTGACTTGACTAGGGATTTTTCCAGAGATGAGGTTATACAGCACATCTTCTTCAAAGTATTCACAGCACTTCACTTTTTCCACATTTTATGTTATAGCCTTATAAAATGGAGTAAATTCATTTTTTTCCACCAAACATCTACTCATAACACCCCCATAATGGCATGAAAAAAGTTTTTTTGCGAATTTATTGAAAGTAAACTAAGAAATCACATGTATCTAAGTACGAGGTCTGTCCGAAAAGTAACGGACCTTTTTATTTTTTTTCAACAGCTATATGGATTTGAATCATGTGCGCTTGCATCAGCCAAGCTTGAACCTTCATGCGCATGCGTGAGTTTTTTCACGCCTGTCGGTTGCGTCATTCGCCTGTGGGCAGGCTTTGAGTGAGCACTGGTCCACCCCCCTCGTCGGATTTTCATTGTCAGGGAAATGGCTGAGTGACTGCCGCTTTGCTCCATGAAATTTTTTTCAGAAACTGTTAGAGACAGCCAGTTGGAAACCATTCGAAAGATTCAGATGGATTTCGGTGAAGATTCTGTCGGCGTCACACGGATTAAGGAGTGTTAAAACCTTTTTAAAGATGGCCCACAGCTGCGGAAGGTGCGCGGCGCACCGAGCGGCCATCGACAGGCTGGAATGACCAGATCATTTCCAAACTGAACGCTGTGTTGATCCGGGACATCGTGTGACTACCACAGAAATGACAAGAGAGCTGGACATAGCACTTTTGTGGCACATTCCACTGTTACAGGAGATTTTGTAATGAAAGACGTGTGGAGGATTTCGCGCGTCGGCAAGGAGCCACTCATGGCGCGCAACAAAAAAAAAACACCTCCGTGCTGGAAACCATTCGGAAGATTCAGACGGCTTTCGATGGCTTTTCAGTCAAGTGAGTATCCGAGAAATTGTGTAACAGCTGGACATGCCACAGCATGTCCTGTGAGACTTCCAACACGGAGGTGTTTTTTTGTTGCGCGCCTTTTTTTTTGGAAATGATTTGGTCGTTCCAGCCTGTCGATGGCCGCTCGGTGCAGGTCCAGTTTCCAACTGGCTGTCTCTAACAGTTTCTGAAAAAAATTTCATGCAGCAAAGCGGCAGTCGCTCTGCCATTTCCCTGACAATGAAAATCCGACAAGGGGGGTGGACCAGTGCTCACTGAAAGCCTGCCCACAGGCGAATGACGCAACCGACAGGCGTGAAAAAACTCACGCATGCGCACGAAGGTTCAAGCTTGGCTGATGCAATCACACGTGATTCAAATCCATATAGTTTTTGAAAAAAATAAAAAGGTCTGTTACTTTTTGGACAGACCTCGTATTCACACCCTTTGCTCAGTACTTTGTTGATGCACTTTTGGCAACAATTACAGCTACATGTCTTCTTGAATATGATCCCATAAGCTTGGTGCACCTATCTTTTGGCAGTTTTGTCCATTCCTCTTTGCAGCACCTCTCAGGCTCTATCAAGTTGGACGAGGAGCGTCAGTGCACAGCCATTTTCAGATCTCTCCAGAGATGTTCAATTGGATTCAGGTCTGGGCTCTGGCTGGGCCACTCAAGGACATTCACAGAGTTGTCCTTAATCCACTCTTTTGATATCGTGACTGTGTGCTTAGGGTCATTGTCTTGCTGAAAAATAAACCGTCACCCCAGTTCCTGACACTGAAAAACATCTCCACAACATGATGCTGCAACTACCATGCTTCACTGTAGAGATGGCACCTGGTTTCCTTTTAAAATGATGCCTTGCATTCACGCCAAAGAGTTCAATCTTTGTCTTATCAGACAAGAGAATTTTGTTTCTCATGGTCTGAGAGGTCTTCAGGTGCCTTTTGCCATTTAAATTGACTTTATCATACCAATTCCTGTAAGAAGGACTGTAATAAAATCTCAAACATAGTTGCAAAGAGACTTCCTAAAAAGGCGTAGAATTCAAAAATACTTTTGATGCAGTATTTTTGTTAACATCAGTGAACTCATAATGGTTTATAGTCATGTCCAGGTTAATATTTTCACACTAAAGCTGGACAGCTGTCATCATAGCAGTAAGACATTGAGAATGGGTGTATTGATCCCCTGGCTTTTTCGTGTGTGAGTGAGTGAGAACCTGCTACGATGTAAACACAGGTCATGTAGGAACTTTTAGACATAAGGTGACATAAGGTGGGTGACAACACATCTGACAGTGAATTGGAGGTTCAGCTGGTGTGGTGTGGGCTTCAGGAAATGTTCTACCTCAACAGACAGGATAAATGAACAGACTGCAACACCCCATTCTTATCTGAGTTTTGTTTTTTCTTGAAATAGCAAAGGAAATGTCCACCCTACTAAGTCTGGTCTGCTTGATGTTTCTTCCTGCCCAAAAAAAAGTGCTTTGACATGAATGGGCCTTTATTTGGAAACTATTTTAGTGTGAGCAGTAGCTCCGCAATGCTTTCACTGCTGGCACAAAGTTTTGTTAAAAATAAAACTGTGCATACACAGATTGGGGATGTAGATGTGATAGTCAGCGTGCATCATGACATTCATTGTACATGTATTGGTGTGTTCCTAATTTCTTCTACATATTGTTTAGTTTTTTGGATAATAAAGAACACATCAGGCATTGTCTTTCCAGGAAATCTACTCTGGTCTACTTTTGGACTGAATGCTCCAAAATGCTGAAAGAAGTCGAGCCAGCAAAAAGTGAGAACTATTGCTGGTGAAAACTTGAAACAGAAGTTGTTTTCCAGATGGTGGAGTTTCTCGAACGAGTCCAATTTTCACCACCCCAATTTTAAACAACAGTGAAGTCACCGTGACGACTCCTAATGAATGATGAAGTGTCTGACTGCTGCTGAGTGCAAGCATTGACCTGCACACACGCATTTACAAATGTGCGTGCATGCTGAACATGGGCCATTTCAGAAACACAAAATTACAAGAACGCCAGTCTCACCGTGACCTGTAATGGATAGCACAGATGCACATGCACATCCTTCCCAAGTTGCCAAAATGTCAGCAGAAATGGAAGACCTGTGTTTCTTGTGAATTGGTCTGTGTTTCCACTTCACTGCACTTGTATTGAGACGTTGATAACACAGTAAGTGGACCGAAAATGCCATTTTGTGACAGAAAGTTGTGACAGAGCATCTGAGAACACACACAAAATTAGAGTCATGGGGCTCTGCCAATACAATTTATGGAATGTTTCACTGTATGACTAAGTTTTTAAACTTTAGTGGTGTAAATAATTATTCACAAGGCAACCAATTAAGAACCAAAAAATTGGCAAGACCGGCATCCCAAATGAAGTCGAACAACACAACTATCTCGTACTTGCCAAACAAACTAAAGCTAGCAGGGTCATCTTTGTTCAGGTGTTTAATTAATGCATATCATTGAAGAGCTATTATAAGAATATTGCCTCAGTAAAGCCGTGGTCACAACCCGCTGTGCTTGCACGTGCGTGCAGTCTACTTGCAAAACCGTGGGCTAAATTTGGAGATCCATACGTCGTAAGTACTGCCTCAGTACGAATTTAGGAGCACGCAGACACGCCGTAGAGGTTTTAGTGCATGCAGAACTTAAGCTGCGGTCAGGCTGTGGATTCACCAGCAGTACAGATGACGCACGTTGTGAGTACTGCCTCAGTACGGATTCAAAGCAGCACATTTTCGTTTAATTACTATTGAATTAACCAAATCCGTACGGAGGCAGTAGGCTACTCACCACATACTATGGAATTAAATTGTAGGAATCAGATCTTGAAGATTGTGATACACATATATAAATTAGAATTAAGTTGAAATTTAAAAAGCTGGTAATCAAATGTGTAGTGAATATATTCCTCTATCAGTGTTTCACACCTTGTGTGACTTTTCACTAACAGGCTGGACATGCTCATGCATCACCGACGCCGAAAAATACCTGCCGCTCCGGTCCTGCTCATAACACACACATCAAAAGAAAAGCCAATCCCCCCCACACACACTGCTTTATTGTCAACTCTCTTTATCGTTACACTCCTAGAGACGTGCGTTGAATGTACTCCCTCCTTCCTCTTGCTACTGCCTCCGTACGTTTTCACAAAAACATAGTGGCTGTGGCATCCGCAGAAAACGTACGGTGAAAAAAAACGCACGGTGGGTTGTGACCGGTGCTTAACTGTGGAGTAACATTAAAACATCACAAAGCTATGGATACCTGTTTATCAGCGTGAATGTTGTTAGCATACAAATTAAATAATGGTACTCTGTTTCACTCAATGGAAATTCTTCTTGTATGGTCCTTTAGTACAATTAACTACACACCAAACCATATAAGATGAGATAAACTTTATTGATCTCACAGCAGGGAAAATCACTTGTTGCAGCAGAAAGAGTTGTACTGTAATCATTTTTTTAAAAATTACATTAACGAAAGGTGACTCAAGTATATTGCAATGTTTGCTGGTGGGTGCATAAATGCTGATGTTGAACAAGTATGTATAGATATGGTAAAATTATTGCACAGGATAAATTGCTCACATGTGTATGTAATAAAGCACAAAAGGTAGCGGTAAGCGTAGTTAATAGTGCAAAATCAGCCGGTGATTTTCGCAGGTATTTGGAATAAAAGGCTTAGAAAAGGATGAGCATGGTAGAGTCCACAGCAGCTAGCAGCCTCTGTTAGTGGGCCCTCGATCCACCACCACACTGTCACTCCAAATGGCCATGTCCTTAATTATTAATGGAGTTATGATTTAAAATATCTTCAACTGAAAAATTGCCATTAACACGGAAGCTAGCTATAGAGACCAAAACTTTTTTTTTTTTGACCAAAAATGATACAAATTAACATGGGAGTCAACAAGGAGTGACTTGCATTTGGCGCCACCCTTATGTGGCTTTTCAAATAACTGCAATCATTGGCTTCATTTTTCTGCACAGGAGGTTGTTGTTTGTCACACAGGAGGCTGTTTATATCCGCATGCTCCACCAATAGAGGGAGAACTGGCTGCGAGATCCCGCTGATGTAAAGTTACACAATCAGTTTCCCTTGGACAATAGTCAACTGTGACATGATATCATAATACGGCCTCAACCAAAACATTCCCTCTCCAGGAACTACGGTGCAACAGAATGTTAGCGGGGTCTGAAATGACCATCAGGTTAAGTGACATCGAAGCTACATTCATTACAGTGCTTTTCCACAGGGTGCCGTTCTACTACGATCACCCACGAGCCAAAAATGGCGTAAGCCAGCTTGCCTCCTAACACTCTGGCTTATAAAGTGCGGATCTGGCAACTCACCAGAAAACAAAAGAAAGGAGCTGTGACTTCAGCCAGATGTGGATCAGTAACTGCAACAAATGCTGCTTCAGCTTCAAATTTTTTTACCCCAATGGAGCAGGATCAAGCAGATTTCAAGCCTTATTCACTGCGAATACCCCATTTAAAGAGGTTTAGTTGATTGAAGACTTTAAGACTGTGACGGCCCGGAAGTTATCACGTTCGATCAATGATTTAAAGAATCAGGATGAAATTTTTGAACAGTTCAAACAAATACTGAAAAGCTGTGTTATTACAGACAGTTTGTCGACTGTTGAAGTGTGTGCTGCACTCATGACCTCACTGAATGGCCCCAGGTGCCAACTGGCGCCCACTCAAGCAGATCTGCATTTCCTGAAGGGATTTTTTTTAAAGTAGATTGTTGGCTAATTGTATTTAATAAGGTTTTAATGATCCCATAGATGGAATTCATATTTATTTACGCTCTTTCTTTCACTCATCTGCCTTACATTCTTAATTTGTTTTTCTTTTGGCGATTTCTGTGCTACATTTTCACTGCTACACATTGATCCTTCCTTCTGCCTCTCTGTGTTGAACTGTTTTTTGTGTTCTCTTACCACGTTGTTCTCTTACAGTGCTCCATGCCCTCCTGCATTGTGGCCTTTCATGTGACCTGCGCCTTTGACCATGGCCTGGAGATGAGAACTATCCTTGCTGAGAATGATGAGGTGCGCTTTAAGTCTTTCTGCCTGGAACACAGCAGCACCACTAACAGCAGCAATACATCTGCCAATACCACCTCCAGTTTAACAAATACAACCAACGGAAACCACACCGCAACTTCTACCACCAACGGGATGCATGGCACATCCAAACTGGACTGGACTACCACGGGTTACAGTTCCGATCTCCGGTTGGATAAACAGCATCAGACAAATGGCAGCAATGACCTGGGGCAGAGGTCGGTATCATGCCCAGTATCAGTGTCGGTGTCTGCATCAGAGCGGGCAGAGAGAGACCAGCTGGAGAGAGAGAAGGTCAGCCAGAGGAAGCTGAAACTCCAGGAACTGGAAGATGAGTTTTACCAGTTGGTGAACCCCAGAGAGGTGGCCGAAAGCCTTGGACTACCCATCTTCCAGGTATGTTAATTTGCCACAGTCTATCTGACATGTGAAGATAGCAGTGAATAATGCCTTAAGCACATTATTTACTGTGAAAGTGCACCTGCATGAAAACACTTCCAGACAGTGAGCCATTCCTAAATAAAGCAGCAAGGATAAAGGATGCAGCTTGAAGAGAGCACTCATTTCAATAAACGGACAACAAGCATATTAGTGCTGTACAGCAGCTCAGGGCACATCAGAATTCGTTGTCAATTGAACATATATATATATATATATATATATATATATATATATATATATATATATATATATATATATATATATATATATATATATATAGGAGGATGATATGTGTGTTCCTCAACCTCAGGTCCTCTGCCAGAGTTTCAGGGTTCTGTGCAATACTTAGCAGTTCCTATGACTGCACTCTTGTGGACCATGACCTGTGTTGTTTTGCCTGGAATGGTATGTGCTGGAACCACTCTTCCTTTTTGAGGGTTGCAGCTCCTATTGCTCCTATTACCACTGGGACCACTTTGGACTTTGTCTTCCACATCTGCTCCAGTTGCTCCTTCAGCCTTTAGAATTTCTCAGTTTTTCTTGTGCTCCTCATTTTTGATGTTGCTGTCAGCTGGGATTGCCACATCAGTCACAGCTGCAGTTTTCTTCCCTTGTCAACCACCACTATGTCTAGTTGGTTGGCCAGCAGCTGCTTGTCTGTCAGGAATTTAAAGTCCCACAGGACCTTAGCCCTGTCATTCTCAAACCCCTTCAGAGTTGTCTCCCATTGGGACTTGGGGGCTTCTAATCCGCATGCAGCGCAATTCTTCTGTAGACTGTCCCCAACACTTGGTTGTGTCTCTCAGTGTACACTGCATCTTACATATTTGTCTATTTATTTTAGGGGTAGGAGGAAAAAGTAATATTATTGGGCAGTATTTCCATTGATCCAAGCTAGCAAAAGCAGTTCCCTCAATATTCCATTCAAGAGATCCAGTCATGTGTTCTAACTAATCCAGTCATAGCAGCTTTACATTTTTAAACATTGTGGATATTTGCTCTTTTTTTTATAGATGGACTTCCTCTATCAGTTCTGGAAGTTGAAGAGGAAAGCCAACTTTAATCAACCCCTGGTGACCTTAAAGAGGGACGAGGTGGACAACCTGGCCCAGCAGGAGCAGGACGTTCTCTATAGGCACCTCAAACTCTTCACCCATCTCCGACAGGACCTAGAGCGCCGTGAGTAGTAGTTTTAGAGTAGTGTTGTTTTTGTAGCGCGTTATCCAGATGGAAGTTCCTTAATTCTTTTCACGGTGTGTGTATGTACATGTACCATTCACCACCCAAAGGCTTTTTCTTTTCTCTTTTGAGCTTTGCTCCTTGTGACAGTTGAATCACTCTTTGTAACCAAGAATAATTCTCCTCAAACTAATATGTCACGGAGCTGTCTGCAAGTAAACTTCAAGGAATTCTGTTGATGAGATCATTGGGAGAGTTTTGTTTTTGTGCTTGTGGCTTTGGATGTGTTCATCAATGTGCTTAGGAAAGCATGTATAAGATTCTGGAAGCTTGTCAAAACCTCAGATCAAGGAAGAACAATACAAATTCAACTGGGGCATGACTTCCAGCATATGCTGGAATGTTTGCAACTTCAGATCTGAGACCATATAGTAAGTTTATCTTGGATAAATTGTGGATTGTCACTATTGGGTAAAAACAGGCTTCTCCTCCAGGTGAAGGAGTTCATGTAAGTTGGGGTTTTTTTTTTGATCACGTGTGAGCCTGAATTGGAAGTTCTCTTCTTTCAAATCAGTCTTCATTCAAAATATACCTATGAAATCTGATTATTGCACATAAGTGAGAGCAACCACTGAGGCTTTATCTTGTTATTGACAGAGTTTGAGAAAACACTGGTATCCTGCGTAAGGCAGCTAAAAGATGTCTGGTTTGTGGGTGTCTGGACTCAGTTAGGGGCAGGATTAAAAGTTTGGACATCCTGAAGAGGGTATAGAATGCAACTGCTGCACCGTTAAGAGGTAACACCAGTAGTTTGTGCATTTAATCATTGAATCAGGAGACCTACTGAACATTTTCCTGTGGTGATTTTTGTTGGCAACTCCAACTTGGCATATAGACCAGACCCAGGACACACTGTAAGGCCTGCGTTTCCTGTAAGCTCTGGGGAAAAAAAAAAACAAAACACACGATTACATTGCAGCAGAGAAGGATGGCTGCGCTACCTTTCTTAGTCTGGAGCGAATCAATCAATCAATCATGAAAGAAGCTTGTGATCAGGGCATCTTTGTCTTTTTCTCTCACAAACGTTGTGTGTATGTGGTGCAGACCAATACATTGTGTGTGCTTCACACAAATAAATCAAATCAAATCAATTTTATTATATCAGCGCCAAATCACAACAAACAGTTGCCCCAAGGCAGCTGTTTGTTGATATATAAATAAGAGCCCAGATATGTCATTCCATTGCATTCATTATGTCAAGAGGTTTTAAACAAACCATTTAAGTCAATAATCTTGCTTAAAGCAGGGGAATGTGATGTTTAACATGAAACTACAATCGTATATAATTAAGCACAGATTTTAAAAAATAACGCAATGCTAAAATACCCTCAGCCATATGAGCATTCTGTTCTTTATCATTTGCAGTTGTTTAATTAATTATTAAGATCCTACTGTCTTAAATATAATTTGTACATGTTCAGTAAAGCCCCTCTATCAATCAGTGAATCATAAACAATATTACATTTTACTGGGGTCTGCGGGAGGCTCTGCGTGTGTTTACATGAGCTTTTGACCAATGAGCGGAAGTTGTGAAAAATCAAAGAATATTTTGTAGATCACCCTCTTTGCATTTGCAGGTCTTAAGAAAAATTTAACCCATAGCAAGTTACCTTTGAGTTAGCGTGCATAGCGTGCATGCTAACGTCTGCTAAATGTCTTATAAATCACTCCAGAGGTGTTATTAGATTCCAAAAACAGTGTTTTCAGTTTTTCTAAGTGTTTATTTCTCACTATCTTTTACATAATATATGACAAATGGGTTATATTTACATACAAACGAGTTTCCACAGAGGGTAGCAGCCTGTGATGTCACCACACTAATGTCCGCTAAATAGTTTTTAAATCCTTCCAGAGATGTTATCAGGTTCCAAAAACAGTGTTTTAAGTTTTAGAAGTGTTTATTATCACTAGCTTTTACATAATATATGAGAAACATGTATATAAACACACAAAATGAAGCGGTTTTGAAGAAACTAGCGACTGACGTCACGGTGTAGCTATACTCTGATTGGCTGTCACCCACATCACTCAAACATAAAATGGCTCAGACTGAAACAGAATGTGGACTTTTTTATCCTCTTAAAATACATCAAGGTTAACCATCTTTGAACTTGTCCAACGTCTGTGTCCCAAAATTTTTCTGGGAATTTCAAGAGTCTGGCAGTAATTGGATGGACTTATGCTGAGCACAGATGGATGGACGGGACGTAAAGCCTTCACAATACTCGATGGCCCATATTGATGGCCTTGGATAATAAATAGATCTGCAGTATGACACCTTTAACATAGTTCACAGTGGGACAAACCCGGCAGTTGAGTGAGTTGTTATATAAAAAAATCATGGATATGTTATTTCGTTTGAAATGTTTTTAAAAAGCTAAATATGGCAAACAAATTAAGGCATTACATCTGGCTGAGTTCACATTTGCTGTAACGTCTGTCATTAGGACTGATTGAGGCCATGTGAGTTTTGAAGGGAACAGTGAAACTGAATGAATTGATCAGCTTCCTCCACAACTGAATATTGCTTTCAGATGATTTCTCTCCTCTTAACCTGCAATAATGATTTCCCACAAAGCAGTTTGTCACTGTGTAATGATGGTCTTTAATAGTTTGCAAGTTGCTGTGGGAGTCAGCTCATAATTTAGGAAATTGAAATGTGTCATTATCCGTAACTATGTTTGTCTGTGGGGGCTTTTGTGCAAGAGCAGGAAAATGAAAGCAAATATCTAAATGGTGTGATGAGAGAGCTGCAGGTATGCACGTGGATTTGTTGGTCTGTAGCTGTGCCAATTGATCTTTCTTATTTTGTGTTCTTTATTATTTTGTGCAATGGGGGACTTTCCACTGTGACCGTTTTGCGTAGCTGTAGTCGTACACAGTGGTGAGACTTTATCGATTGTTGCAGCACTCTTAACCTCCTGACCATTCAGTTTAGCTGTAGACTCCATAACTGTTTCCCCAGTAGACCTCCTACTATTGATGAATGTGTGCACTAGAACCCAGTCGTACTGCTTCATGTCTTGAGGTATTTCTGATAATCCACTCTGAAGGGAAAGTTGTTGGAAGATTGTGCTTACTTCATCGTCTGCCTATGAAAGTACTGCAGTTCTTTTATTGAAAAACAAAAGGATGCTCCTGGCATCCATCAGCTTACTTATTACTTGTCATTCATTGCACATTTGCACAAGATCTGCAGAATGATATATAAAAAATACAAAAGCATCAGTAGCCCAGTGTTGTGACCATGCATTTCTCCCTTTTTGATTTTTCCTTGCTTATCTTGTCTATTTATAACATTTTAATTTCCTCAAATATCCATCCAAAATTTAGATCAAAGATAAAGAAAACTCTAACACAAATCAGGTTTGGTATTCTTATTAATTGCTGAAAAATAGCACCTGAAACCAACTACCTTTTTTGCACAAAGGCGATTGCCGTTATAATTGCTTGTCAACCATCAACCACATTTAATTGATTTGGTGTAATTGGAATAAAACACTGGCTGATTAATGCAGCTGCCTTCATTCTAAACATCATCTACTTACATGAATTGCAGCTATGTGAAATAAGTTAAAAGCTGTCAGCAGGTTGGCATACAATCAAAATTGAGAAACACGTCTTTGAAATAATCCTCCTTGAAGGCTGTACATAGCTTTTCTCAATTCTCTAGGGCTCCAAGAATTCACAAAGGACCCAGGCAAACATTTAAATACATAGCAGTCCTTGCTCGCTACACTTAATGTCAGCCATAATTATATCCAACAACCACTGCTGACTAAGAAGGACATCTTACCTGATGTTTTGGTGTGAAATGTTCTCTGGTGACCACTGTTACATCTGGAATAAAGCAGACAGTTTTGAACAAGAAATAAAGATCCACCAGTCACAGTTTGTTTTGGCGCACAATACTGTTGGAGTCATTTTATTTTGAATACACACCATGGTCTAAAATTGTTGGTAGCCCTTCTTTTAAAGAAAATCAAGCCTGCAGTGGTCAATGAAATAAGCTGACAAAATTGATGGTACCCCTATTGTGCAGCAGAGTAACTGAAGCAATTCTGCAAATGGTGATACAAGCATCAAATTCAGCACCAATACTCCTAGACATTACTCTTTTGAAATAACCTCCCATCCTGTATCACCAGCATGGACTCGCAAAATTTCCTGTATATTTGCATTGTCAAGTCTGTCGGTAGCATGGGCCAAGCAGAGAATCATCCCTTTCAGTCTGGTTTGCTTGAGGTTTCTTCCTCAGATCATCAGAGGGAGTTTTTCCCTTACCACTGTCACCTGTGTGCTTGCTCTAGGGGTTGGCTGTATATAAATGAAATAGAAATTGAATTGAACACCAGGCTGCAGCCACATTCAAGACTCCTGACTCCCAGGACCTCTGACCACTCCTTAGGTAGAGTAGGCATTCTCCTTTTTTTAAAGATTTCCTGCCTTTACACTTGGAGACGTTGTGTTCGGAGAAAGATAACCTATCTCTGACATTTTAAGAAAAACGGCTTAACTCATCACATCCTGGTCATTGAAACAGTCTGCTTTGTTTGTGCTGATGTGGACATTACATTTATGGGCAATGACGTATATCACTGACCTTGCTGCAGCTTTTTTGTGCAGACAGTGCAGCTTTTGCAAGGTTGCATGACAATTATTCCATAACAAAACTAACATGTTTATGACAGTACCCACACTGAAAATGGACCACAGAACACTGAGGAGAGATGGCTCATGGGATTTGAAAGACAGTTGTTGACAAGCACGTTAAAGGTAAAGGGCTAAGAGACAATCTCCAAGCAGTGTGATGTTCTTTGACTACAGCTGCACATATTACTTGGATGTTTAAGGTCCACAGGACTGTAGCCACAAGAGGAAAATTGATGACAAATGAAGAGCTGGATTGACGAATGGTAACCAAAGAACCCAGAACAAACTTCCAAAGAGACTAGAGGTGAACTCCCAGGTCATGGTACATCAGTGTCAAATCTCACCATCGATCGCTGTTTAAGCCAAAGTGGACTTAATGGAGACAACTAAGGAGGTCACCACTGTTGAAAGCAAATCATAAAAATGTGAGACTGAATATGCCAAAATGCATATTGGCAAGCTTCTGGGTGAATGTCCTTTGGACAGATGAGACAAAACTGGATTTTTTTTTTTGCAAGTCACATCAGCTCTATGTACACAGATGCGAAAAGGAGCATACAAAGAAAGGGGGCATATACCTACTGTGGAACATGATGTGGGAAAACTGCAAAATCGATAGAGGATCAAATACCTATTTGCCTCACTGTATTTCAGCAAGACAATGCCAAGCCACATTCTGCACGTGTTACAACAGCGTGGCTTCATAGAAAAAATAGTGCGGGTACTAGGCTGGCCTGCCTGCAGTCCAGACCTGTCGCCCATTGAAAATGTGTGGTGCATTATGAAGCACAAAATACGGCAACGGAGACCCCGGACTGTTGAACAACTGAAGTTTACATCAAGCAAGAATGGGAAGAGAATTCCACCTACAAGCTTCAACAATTATGTCCTCAGTTCCCAATGCTTATTGAGTGTTTGAGTGTTGTTAGAAGGAATAGGTGATGTAACACCGTCGTTAAACATACCACTGTCCAGCTTTTTTGAAAACGTGTTGCAGGATCCATTTCAAAATGAGGTAAATATTTGCACAAAACTAAGTTATCAGTTTGAACATAAATATCTTGTCATCATGTTGTATTCGTTGGATATAGCTTGTAGAGATTTGCAAATCCATTGTATTCTGTTTATTTACATTTTACACAACATCCCAACTTCATTGGAATGGGGGTTTGGTACTTAGCCACTTTCAAGTGTTTTAAACAACCATTGTTGGTTTGTCTTTCTTTAATGGAAGGGTACCAACACTTTTTGCCCACATGTATGTATGCCAAAAACAGATACCATCCCAATACTTAAAAACTGTTTGTTTTTTTGACAGACGCCATGGCAATATTTGCAACTTGTTGTTTGGTTCATGAAAGCTGTTTGTTTTGCCCAGACAGTGTTTGAGTTTAGACCCAGCCTGTGACAACAAGTTGTCAGATCTCACCATTTCAAAATCAATCAATGTTCAACTTTAAATGGAGCTGTGAGGTCTGACTGAATACAAATTATGTTTGATTCTGGAAAGCTGCTCATGATGAAGATTGTCAGTTGGTGATTTGTTGAATGAGTATTGACAGATCACAGGCAGCTTGTGGTTGTTGATGTAAAAACACTGTCTCCACTTTCCACACCACTCTCTCTTTGTCTGTCTTTCTTTGAGGTGATGTTGGCTTCATGTCTTTAATAGACTAACGTACAGCTTTGGGATGGGCGATACACAAAAATTAATACCACAGTCTTAGTAATGTTGATATTGCTATGTTAACTATTACAGTTGAACACCCAGAGCATGAGAATTAGGACCCAAATGCAAGGAACAACCGTGATAAAGGAATAACAATTTATTGTAAATAATGAATTGTGCAATGGTGGTATCGCTGAAGTAGGCACTGGAGAACGAAGGCATGGCAGGAGCTCAGAGCAGGATTGTAGTCTGGACATAGAGAGAGCCAGAGGAGTTTGAAAGAGGAACCATGAATGATTGGACAGGTCCAGGCGGCCACCACGGAGCTGACGGTCTGCAGTTAGTCCAGGCTAGGAGTCAAAGGAAGAGAGGAATACGAACGGAGGCCAGGTACCCTGCAGGTAAATTGAGTTTCTGGAGTATGATCAGTGGAAAAGCCAGGGTATAAATACAGTGCTGCTGCTGAGGAACAGGTGAGACCAATCAGCTCCGTGACGTGGCACCTGGAGGGAAGGAGGGAGAGAAACAGACCAAGACAGCACAACAAAAACAAACGAAGAACAGTGACTAGTAGCACAGACCCCTCTGTATGTAGCTCATCTCACAGAGCTGTTCAACATGTTTATTGATCTCAGAATTAATGGATCTTTGATATTAATTATCAGTATTCATCTGTTATTTTTCCTTGGTGTATAAAATAAAAATGGCTCAACATGTTTTCTGTATTATCACCATGTTAATGGCACGCTAGTGATGTCTGACACCTGTGGTCCTGCCCACTCCTATACAAGCTGCACCACTTCTTGGAGAAGGCCTTACCTTCCATTACCAAGCCATATTTTCATTCAGATTCTGGTCTTTATTCAGGTTTTTCAGCAGGCGTTATGCCTGTTTTTCTTTAGGTTCAAGTATAAGGTCTTTGCTATGGAGATGAAAGATGTGGTGTGTGGTGTGTGTGTGGTGTGTGTGGTGTGTGTGTGTGTGTGTGTGTGTGTGTGTGTTGTGTGTGTGTGTGGTGTGTGGTGTGTGTGTGTGGTGTGTGTGGTGTGTGTGTGTGGTGCGTGCGTGGCGTGCGTGCGTGTACATATGGCCTGGAGCCATAGAGTATTCCAATCATTTTTGATTTGCTGGCAAATTGAAAAATCCTCTCCATCCCATCATCCCGTACGCCCCACCCAATCAGGCCCCATGTTCAAACCTCTCCAGCCTGCTAACTTTGTGTGTTGGTGGAGGAAGATTCTAGGCCTAATATTGGAATGGATTAGTCCCCTCCTCTTCCTCTTTGAAGTACTGCCAGAGGAACGAATTTCCCCGTGCTGTCTGACTAATGCCACTGTTGAGCTTTCAACATTTCTTTACTCTGCTTCTGAATCCCCTCATACCCCTCCACTCCTTTTTTTCCCACATTACTCAACCAGAGGTTGCTAACATGCTGAAGTAATGTGTGGCAGGTGATTGAATAGTGCAATTAACTGCTAAATGAGTTTGGAATTTTTGTGGTGTGTGATTGTTTTTTACATCAGTATGCACACGTCTCTGTGTACCTGCATGGCTTGAGTGTTTATTGCAGGGACCATAGCTGAAAAGGAATAGGGTTGGGAAGGACCAGTTAAATAAACACTATAGATACAGTGCACTGTACACGCAACTACAGTGAACAGTATAGCAGAGAGAAAAATCTTTCATGCTACTGCAAAGATCAGGTCATGCTGTCACAGAACTGATGATGGACCTTTATGCAATGAATCGTAGATATAAAGGTCTTAAACAGCTCTATTAGGAAGCTTAGCACAGATTTAGGCAAGTGATTTAGGCAGGCTTAATGTGATTTTGGCAGGCTTAATGTGTTTGTCTGTATGGTGTGGCCCTGCGATAGACCGGGGTCCTGTCTAATAGACCGGGTCCTGTCCAGGGTTGTACCTTGCCTCACGCCCTATCTCTGCTGGGATAGTTTCCAGCCCCCGTGTCCCTTAATTGGAGTAAGTGATACAGAAAATAGATGGATCTAGGCAGGCTTAGATCAGTCCAAGGAGAGCAGTCCACTGAATAGAGTGTTCAACACGGCAGACTTTCCCTCATTAGAGTCCAGATAAACGGGTCAAAGCTCTGGTGATCAGTAATGCAAGTAACGTCTTTCAAAAGAGATGGCAGAGAGGTTATCCAACCACAGAACGGGTCAGCAAAACAATATCAGTCCTACCAGGGAATCAGTATCAAGAGACTCCAAGTGAGCTCAGAGGTCACCGACATTGCAGAGGTCAAGCACAATCCACTGGAATGCGGGAAGATGCACTATGAAGTACACTAGAAATCACAAGAGATAACTAGAAGGTGGGATGAAACCACAACGATCTGGCAGCGGGCCAGACTTGACACAAATGCAGGACTCCCACAGACGCTGGGATGAGATAAAGGGCTTACTTTGTAAACAGGCATGAACGTCATTACTCTAAAAGGCAGGAAAGAATCCAGCAGTGGTATCCAAATCATGTGACAAAACTCAAGGTCGAAAAGCAGGTTAAAAGTAAAAAAAAAATTGGTGTGGAAATAACAGAAAGCAAGGACTAGCGATGACACAAAGGTACGATGAACTGGCGGAAGGCAAAGAGGACAACAGGAGCTTAAAAAGAACAGGTAATGAGGGAAATTTGGGAACAGATGTGAGAGACAATCAGGAAAGAGGCGTGGCAAAGAGAAGGGAAAACACACACCTGGACCCAAAACCCCAGACACAAGTCAAGAGAGTGCAGTAACCAGAACACAAAAAGAATGCAAAACCCAAACCTGAACACAAAGCATACAAAATCCAAACATGAAAATGAAGCAATACAACATCCCAGACATGAACATAGTCCCACATGTTACAAGGAGGGAGAATACAAAGATGTAGGAAAAAACAGAGACAACTGAAACTAAAACCCATAGGAGAAACCTGCACACTGTGCCATGGGAACTCAACAATGGGATGGAAAGTGAAGCAGACAGTAAATCGAAGTGAGGTACCAAAACGTCATGCAGTGCACTTGTACCATGACAGAGGCAGACATAAGGGGGGACAGCTAGGTTCATAGGTAACAATCAAGAACATGGAAGAAATCAACAAGAGGGAGAAGACAGTCAAAACCACAAATCAACTAACATGCATGGCAGCCAGGCAGACAAGTGCACAAGGAGTGCACAGAGAAAGCCCTTTGGTAAGTTCTTCACACTGCTCCAAAAGAACTAAACAGGTTTTTATCAGCCACTGGCCCAAAGGGGATTATGTTTTGATAATTTCCATCCCTCTGTCTGTCTGTCCATCCGTCCCCAAAAAAACGGGTATAAACTTCTGGAAATCAACTCCTCTCACATTTGTAGGAGCAATTTTGTGAAACTTGTACAAGTCCTTGTTATAGGTCGGTAACAATGCAGATTATCATATCATTCAAGTTGGGCCTATTTACCAGAGTTATGGCCCTCGATTAACAAATCTAGACTCTGTTGGTGACAGTGTGCCTGCATTCTGAAATTCAACTCCTCTCACATTTTTAGGAGGAATTTCGTGAAACTTGGTACATTTCATTGTTATAAGTTGGTAATATGGCATATTATCATATCATTTGAGCAGTGTGATTGGCCTTGATTAACATCCTAGACACTGGCCAGTTTCCTTACATATTTTGGACAAATTTCGTATTATTAGAATGTAGCAAGCACTTGTACCAAAGCAGCATTTGCCAGCAGGGATATTGTGCTCTCAGAGCACTCTTGTTTTATTGTCTCCCCCCATACAATGGGATGACAATCTGAGTGAGGGAAAGTGACTTCAAACTGCAGTTCATAATTGATTTGACATGTCTGTGAAAATATCATTTTCTCACTTGTCACACAAAAGCAGCTGAAGTTGTTTGTCTGTCTCAAAACTGTGCCAGTGGGTAAAGTTCAAGTTAAAGATCCATCCATCCATTTTCTATACCCACTTACTCTAGTTAAGGGTCACGGAGGGCTGGAGCCTATCCCATCAGTCATACGGTGTGTGGTGGGGTACACCCTGGACAAGATGCCAGCCTGTCACAGGACCACATATAGACAAACAAACACATTCACACCTGCATGCACACCTACTGTCAATTTAACGTTTACAATCAACCTACCTGCATGTCTTTGGATGTGGGAGGAAGCCGGAACCATGGGGAGAACATGCAAACTCCACACAAGCCATAGGTGGGAATTGATCCCATGACCTTCTTGCTGTGAGGCAACAGTGCTAACCACTAAGCCACCATGCTGCCCAAAGTTAAAGATCTCTACACTTTTGCTTTTAGGGTCATATTTTGGCAGAAAAAAGGTAAATTAACCACATCCATTTATGCTTCCAAAGTTTCTGGATGGAATAATGCGGTCACATCACTTCAACTGGCTCGCTGTTCCCTCTGATCACCTCACACACAGAAAAATGCTTGTGTTCATCTTTATTTATCAAACAATAAGTCCATGTATTGATAATCTCAAGAGCCCTAACATCAGAAAACTGTAATAGGAGACAGGCTTTATGGAATGTGGAAGTTCTTTTTTGGCAAGATCCTGAAAGCGGCTAGGGATTGCATTGATGTTGCTAAAGTTCACAGAAGGAAGTGTGGTATCTCAGGGGGGCACTCTGAATGTCACCCAGAGGAGCCGCAGCACACAGAGTCGTGGTAATTTCAGGCTGTACAACTGACATGATGGCTGTCTGGTGAAGAAGTTTAGCCCTGAAACCACAGATCCCTGGGGTTTCCTGTCAGTGGCACAGCACTGTAGAGTCATGCTTCAGGACTTTCATGTCACCTGCTATGACTCCGGTGGAATAACTTGTACATTTGGATGCATGTAATGTTCAGGCATTTTTTTTTCACAACTATGTACATGCAATAGAAAGCACACAAATTATAACAAAACAGTTCCTGTCCAAAAGAAGACCTTTCTGACTTGTGTTGGACATGTAATTTTGGACACTGGGAATGACCTCACACTTTGTCATTCCTGCTTCTGTCCAGCTGGAGGCAGTCTTAAGCCCCTTTCACACTGGGGCCAAGGTAGAATTGCGTATTGTGACATACCGTCTATGCGTTTTGCTCCCTATGCAGTAGTATGCTGAGGTCTACACTGAGGATGCAAAAAATTAAACCTGTTTAATTTTTTCCACGTAGAGCACTGGACGCAGAAAGCACACAGTTTTTAAGCAGGTCTGCGCAACACGGCACTGCTGTACACATCCAAAAACTGAGTACGTGCATCCAGAGTGAATCAGCTGGAGAACAGGTGTAGCATGTGTGGCTGCATGATCACATATCCTGCAGCACCTCTGTGTGCTTTACAACAGGTGATCTAACTGGTGGATGTGTGTGCTTAGAATCTCAACTCATAAATCCAGAAACAGAACAGAAACAGCAGGTCTTGGAAAAATAAGAGCAGTGACACAGCGCTCTCTCTCGCTCCTCTCTCACACGCGCACTCTCTCAATCTCTCACTCTCTTAAATGCTGGCAAGAAACGGGATGTTAAGTATGCTTGTGAGTTTAAAATGGCAATATTTCCTACTTTTTTGGGGGGGGGTGGGGGGGGTGGACAAACAGACTCTGAACTTTGCAATCTGTTTCATGCGGACAGACTGTTTCATTCACACAAATATTGCCTGTTCGCTTCAGTCCAGTCCATCATCACAGTTTGACAGACACATAGCCACATAAAGCTCCTGATTTTGGAAAATGGTGTCTGAAAATACTTTTAATTCCTGTCGTGGCTGGAAACGTACCGTTTTAAAACAAGTCCCTCTGTGTTTTTTCTGCTCCAGGTGTGTTTTCTCAGAGGATGCCGGTGTCGCAGACGAATGGTCCCCCCTAAAAATTGGTCCACCTGCCTTCACTGCACATGCATCATTAGCCGCGGTTCACGGATTATCACCTCATTTCTGGTTCAGACTGCACTCCAGTAATCATCTATCTCAGCGACAGATAGCTGAAGCTTTTGTACAACAATCATTTCCATATAAATTCAGCATTATTTCATCATAAAAGACAGAGGAAGCGATCAGAGCAACGTAGCTACACAAGCTGCTAGCTGTTCCGATCACTGGGCATTCGTCATTTCAAGCGTCACAGAATATGGCATCGTTTCTGCTTAAAACTGACTTTAGAGTGATTTAAGAGGTTTTACCTTGTCGTGGAGGCAGGGCTGGACGATTTTTAGGGGGGATCGTTCGGTCTGCGACACCGGTGTCGTGTTCTGATTACATCTGGTCAGACAGAAGCACTGTGATGATTTAAACTTTTAAAGTGCCAATCGACCGCAGTCAGGTCTGATCAAACCTGAATAAGCCCTGTTGACTCTTTAAAAGCGCCATCGCTGCCGGTGTGATCATCAGACGACCTGATCGATCAGGTCCTGAAACGCTGTGATGACTTTTAAAGCACCGTTGCTGTGGGTGTGATCAGGTCTGATCACACCTGATTGCAGTCGACTGGTGCTTTAAAAGTTTAAATCATCACAGTGCTTCAATATTTAGGTCATCACAGACCTGATCAGGTCTGATCAGATCAGCGGACCTGATCATCAACAGCAGCTTTAAAAGTTTAAAGCGTCACAGCACTTCATTCACAGCAGTGTTTACCACAGCCAGACTCATCAGCATTCTATACACAATGAAAATGATCCACCAAGACAAAAAAAAATAATAATGTTAAATTACTCTGTTTCTGACCTGCACCACAGTGTGCAGTACTGACCCGAACCACTCAGTGGAACCGGGGCTGTCGGCATACGCTGGTCGTCAAGGTGTGTCAGCTGCATTAATTTATGCCAGCGTTTTAATAAATGGTTTAAACAGAGCAACCATACACTACTATAAGCAAGGTTAGGAATGCAACCATGCGCCATCACACACCAGGCTACACAGGGACTACGCCAAATGTGCGCAATTTTCCAGTGTACGCCATATGCATTTTAGGGCAACTGTATGCAAGCCATGTGTTAAAGGGGCTTTAGTACTTTTGTCTGCCTTTGGTGGCAGTTTGTCCAGAAAGTCCTTAGAGACCCCCCTACGTGGGTTGACGATCCTGATTGGCTTAGATTGTGCATTTTCATCAATCATGAAGGGGAAGGCATGTTTTTTCTCTCTACTTCTCCTGCGCCAAGACGGAGCTGAATCAGGAAATTAGACTTTTTGCCGTGGCTTTCTGCAAATACACGCACCAAATATGACCAAAAAATTCACGGGAAAAACTGTGGAAATTATTATTCATAATTCACAATAAGCCTATTAGCAGAAATTAAAAACTGGCATAGAGCTTGAAGTGCGTTTTTTTTTTTTTTTTTTTTTTTTTTTTTACCACTTCCTCCTGCTCTGTGGTCTCTGTGCTTGCATCAACAAGCATTATAGCGATTGGTCAGTGTAGTCCAAATCTCTACTGTAGGCCAAATTTATATCATTTATACAGTCTACCACATATACCACGCACCCCTACCTGCAACGTATTCTCTGGTGTAACTAATATAGTAAGTCCCTTCGGCTGCTCCCTTGTTTTGTACTTGGGGTCGCCACAGCAAATCCGAGCTGGATCTGCATGTTGATTTGGGACAAGTTTATGCCGGATGCCCTTCCTGACGCAACTCCACATTACATGGAGAAATGTGGCAGAGTCTGGGTAATCGTAATGTGGTCCCACCTACACCAGCCACAGTGCAGTCTGAATAGTCGGATGTCTTTCTGCCGCAATTCTTATTCCCTCCCAGATGTGGCACGAATTATGGCCTTTTTTGACATTCCTCCTGGGTCGGCTTGATTCTTGCTATGTTTCACAGGGCCCTTATTTTGGAGACCAAGCATTCAGCACAGTCAAAAAAAAAAGAAAAGAAGTTTGTCCCTTCGGCTGCTCTCTTGGGGTCATCACAGCAGGTGGATCTGCATGTTGATTTGGGACAAGTTTTATGCCAGATGCCCTTCCTGACTCAACTCCACATTACATGGAGAAATGTGAAAGGGGTGGGATTTGAACCGGGAAGTTTCTGCACTGAAACCAAGTGCATTAACCACTTGGCCACCATCCCTCTGGTGCAACTAATATGCAATGAATAAATAAATAAATAAATCTAAATAAAAAACTGTTACTACTGCTAATAATGATAACCGTAAAACAATAATAGCTGTTGGGCTAAACAAAATTAATTTGGGTAATAAAAGAATAGTGGCAATAATAAAACAATACACCAAAATCACAAATTGAAGAGCTGATTAAAAAAAATCAAATGGACTCATGTTTTTATTGTATTGTTTCCAATGATGTAGGGTCAACAAGCCATTTACATCTGATGATTTCTTTTGTCTAAACTGCATCAAATAACAGTCTGTATGTTCAGTAATAGCACAGACTGCGGTGTGCACATGTGCTACACTGAGTTCCTGCACGCTGTGAAACTCACCACCAGGAAAATGCTGTTTTACAAAAGTGACTTCTATATACAGAGCAAAGGTGTGGCTTCTATGCCGGTAAAACTTACACTTCAGAAAATGAGGTAGATGTATAAAATTTATTTTTGACTGCTTGATCAGACTGTTATGACCTTGTTGCCACTGATATAATTGGCTATGTTTTACAATCGCCCAGCACTTTTTAAATAAATTATCCATACAGAAATTCTGTAATTGTAAATTCCAGTCATCTCAGTGACTGACAAATCATTTGTATAATTACCTGTGAAAGGTGGGTGTCCTTTTTGCATACAAAAACCCTCACTAAAATGAACCATAAAACTTTGGCCTTTAACAGTGGAGGTCTACAGAGGTAAAGGCATGTAGAGACGGGGTCGGAGCTGTGGAAAAATTAGTTTAGTGCCAGAAAGGAGTTGGGTGGAGGCTCAGACTGAAAGTGGAGAAGGACGGGAGTGGGACTGGGCACAAGTTTCAGGGATGAATAGTCGACAACAGGGGCTACATCCTGAGTTCTGGTTTGCAAATCAAAAAAAGACGTCTTGGCCTGAAGACTGGAGCTCACCTGCCCTCGTAAATGTAAAGTAGATGTTAAACAAACCTTTTCTTGGTTGTTTACTTATATTTTCAGATTTACAAGTACGTAGGCTGTAGTTGTTGCAGTGCACTTCAACATTTCACACACCAGTATTGGCAAAACGACTGACAGAATTGTGTTTTTGTCTAGCCTTTTCTCTCTACAGTTTCCTTGATCAGTCTTTATTTGTTCTCTCTTTCACGGTCAAAGCTTGGCAGCTTACCCAACGCAGCAGGTCCGCAGATCCACACCCTCGACGCGATGCAGAACAGTACACTTATGTAACAGCCCTTTTATTAGGAAAGAGTTTAGATGGCATAGCCAACTTGTGTTTGATTTACTGTATCGTCTTTCACCACTAAGTACTTGTGGAATTGTAGGAGTGTTGAGGGTTTACAGAAGAGAAAAGGTTTCCATTTCTTACTACATTTTGAAAGTTTTCATCCAAACTGAAAAAAGGCTTCATCTTCTTTCTTCTTTTTAGTTATAATAAAATCTGACTTGTCAAAAAAATATCTCCCTGTGTAGCTGTATTTTAGTTTTTACCCTCCACTATGAGATATATTTGTATTTCCATTTGTGCGTTGGTGTATCTGTGCATCTGTCCACATTGTGTAAAACAAGCTACGTAACCTACTGAACAGATTGAAATGAAACTTGAGAGTTTTCTCTCAGTTGTGTACTATTGTCAAATGAGCTGAAAGAAGACGTTTGTGTGCACATTTCAGAACGTGTCAGGCCAGTATTTTCCCATAGACACACAGGGCAACCAACAGTTCTGCCAGCTATGGCTGCAAACTTATATTCTCCTGAATGTGTTTTGCAGTAAAATAATTTTAGAGCCACACTAGCTACAGCTGGACTCAGAATACAGAGACCTGTTGACTGAGGATCAAAGGCCAGTCCTCCTTCAAATGCCATTGTATTGGGTATCACATGAATGAAGCAAGTAGTAAAGCAGCTTGACAAAAAGAAGACAGATTTGGAAGACAAGGTGAAGAGTTAGAAGTTAGCTGGCATGGAGATATGAATAAATTAGTGAATAAGGTAAATGTCCGAAGGTCAAGTGGTAGATGAAGAATGAGAACTGGGACCAGTGGTGGTCAGTCAGTTAGTCTGCTTGTTTCCAGAGCAGAAGATTTACTCTTCAGTACCAGCTGTGCCCATTCTACATGTAATGTGGAGTTGCATCAGGAAGGTCATATGGTGTGAAACTTGTACCAAACAACATCTGTTGTGGTGACCCCTAAGTGAAAAAAAGGGAGGAGCGCAAAAGGACTTGTGAATAGTAAGGTTCAGTTTCAATGAAAAAACTGGAAGAAGGTATCAGGAGTGTTGTGTGATTGAGGAATTAACAGCAGGCATAAGGGTCAGGTTCACAAGACACTGGTAAGACCCCCAAGCCTGTTTGGAGGAAAGACATGGGCGCTAAATGGAGTGCAGGAGAAGTTGGACGTGGAGGAAATAAGAATGCAGAGATGTGTGTGGCATTAAAAATGAGCAATAAGAGAATCAAATATAGAACGAAAACAGAAGGAATACAGTGTCTAACAGGGCTATTCCATGGCCTCCTTTCTACTATGATTACCACGATCCAGAAAAGTGGAGGAAATGGCTTAATCCAACTTGCTTCCCAATGGGCTGTCTTATAAACTTCAGAATGGAAACTCATTCACTTGTAAAGTGTAGTCCTGCAACCTGCCCGAAAATGAAAGAAAGAAGCTTGAACTGTTCAACTTTGAACAAAAACCATAACAATGCCCCTTTGGCTTCAAATTTTTACCTCGATGGAGTGCATCCAAGCAAGTTTCAAGCCGTAGCCTAGTGGAATACTCCGTTTAAAAATGTTTGAAACATGATTGAAGCCGTTAAGAATACTCAGAAGTTAGTATCAACGATTTCAAGAATCAGGATGAAATTTTTGAACATTTTGAAAACTGGATCCTTTCAAATCTGGTGCCAATGATTGCTGTAAATACTATGTATACCAAGTTTGTTCAAGATGAGAAAGGTGGATCAAGTAGATGTGATGCTTCAAAAACGTTCCCCGATTTGCTATTTGGATTACACGGGAAGGAATGGCACTCTGTGGAATAGCTCCATAAGAAAGTACCGAAAGTTAGGTTGAGATGGTTTGAACACATGATGGAAAGAGACTATGAAGATGTTGTGAAGAGAAAGAGGGTGAGTTTGGGGAGGGGGTGCAATTCTGGACTCTAGGAAGAGCTTATAGAGTTTTGAATTTACTGAACGAAGGTGGGAATTCCCATGCCTTTGCAGGATGGTTGTTGTCTCTTTGTACTTTAATTGTAATGCCCACATCTGAAGTGAACCGAGGACTTGGAAAAAAAAGTGATTGCTTTTCTTATGGCCATTTCTGCTTGTTGAGAGGACAGAAAATGGGGCGACAGAGAGAGGGAGAGATGCAACACAGGTGCACAAGCTCTGTATTGGAAGCAGGCACTTGGCAGAGCACAAAATGTGGTAATTGTGCGCTTTGTCTGCTGTTTGTGAATAGTGTTGCCTGCATTTTTACTTCAGACCATTATTTTAGAAGCTTACGGATTACCTATTTTCTTTTTGGCAGCCTGTGCTGAGTTGCATCCAAAAATTTAAGCATAAGCCAAAGGACTCTCTAACTTTAAAGCTTTTACTTTTAATGGAAGAATGTGGTTGGAAGTACCCACAAAGCTTCTTATGCTTTTGGTCTTCCTGGACTTTGTTTCTTTACTTAAAACATTTTTGTACTATACAATCATTCAAGTGACAGATTTATTTGTTGAAGTGCTTATAGCATGTCGAAATACAAATTTTGAAAATACTGTCTAATACAAAGTCTGGGATCGGTGCAATTACAGATTGATTGGTGCAGCCGAGATGCTAGTCCTTCGCTTGTGGTCAATTTGTAAATGATGTTCCCTTTTCTGTTGTTTCGCTGGCCCTTCAAGCTGTCAAAAAAATACATTATCATCTACAGTCACAAGATGGCACCAGCTGCATGCGGAGTAAGCTGCTCTTATATGCAGGTATGAATGAGATACTGTCTGATCCACACAGGAGCGTGCTTGCTAATGGGGTGGGTATCGTTCAAGTAGTGCCTTGAGGTGACTTTGTTGTGATATGGCATAATACAGTTTGCTCAAAAGTTTACATACCCTGGGAGAATTTTGGTTATTTGGCCATTTCTCGGAAAATAAACAAACTTTGTTCACTTATGATTACTGGTTGGTTGAAGCCACAACTGTGTTTACTCTTTTTAAATCATAATGACAACAGAAACTTCCCAAATGACCCTGATCAAAAGTTTACATACCCCTGTTCTCAATATCGTGTGTTTCCCCCTTTAACATCAGTGACACCTTGGCGTCTTTTGTGGTCGTTGTCGACTCTGATGGTAAAGCTGCCACTAAATATGTCTTGGACTTTATTTACATCAGTTAAGAAGAAATACAAATAGTATGGCACTCCATGGTAATCCGCATGGCGTAGACAGTTCTCAAAAAACTGAGTGACGAAGCGAAGAAAGCCACCAAGACACCCAGACAACCCAGAAGAAGTTATAGGCTTATGTGGCTGTTTTGGAGAGGTTGTGCACAGTGCATGCTTTGCTTTTTGTATCAGCAGTCATACAGCTTAATGATGAAGTGGTATAGATGAAGTTGGATTTTCTTAAAAAGATGACCTGACGGTTTAGCTAAAAATTGCTAGAAGGTACATATTAAATGCAAGCCTTATTTGATCTCTTTGGGTGAAGAATATCCTTCTCCACTCTACTCCACTATGAAGCTAAGAGTGGTGATGCAAAATGCAGCATTTGCACTGTGCATGACCAAACAAGTTTCAAGCCGTAGTCACTATGAATACCCGATCCTGATTTCAAATCTGGTGTCGAGAAAGTACTACGTATACCAAGTTTGTTCAAGATTGACAAAGATGGATCAAGAAGTTACTATGATGCTTCGAAATGTGCCCCAATTTGCTATTCAGGATTAATCAGGAAGGAAAGGCGTTCTGTGGAATTGCCCCCATAAGTAAGTGGATGAAAAGGCCGTAGTAAAACTATGACCTAAATAGGTCAAATACATTTCAAAGAACAATGTTTCCTTACAAAAAATGTGTCAAATGACATTACTTTATGTGATTTATTTTGTATGTAGAAACATAATCCGTTTGTGGTTGTGCTACAGCTGAGTCTAGCACATAAATACTCCTGCTTCAGTCTGTCCATCTCCTCCTGTAATACTTGTTGTGTGTTCTCTCGTTGTTATGATGGGTGTGATTGTTTTAAGTCTAGTCCCTGGACTCTTCCAGGGAGCAGCACCCAGACGAGTGTACCTCACACCCACCCAGCTCCTGAAGAGCTCTGTAACAAAGACAAGGTCAGGGACAGAGTGAGAATTAATTGTACTGTTGTGCCAGTATGGTTCTAATTTGTCTCTCATATCTACATGTTGACTTTAGTGCTGCATACACATGTGCATTTATTCTTACACGTTGCCCACAGATCACACATTCATATCCATTTTTTGCACACGCTAAATTGTATGTTTTCATTCCTCTGGGGGGGTGTTGTTGATAGCGGGGGGGGTGGATGCTGTGGGCCAGACAGGCTGAGTCACGCAGCAGAAAGACCCACCCTGTTGGATCAGCGTCAACCCAGCTCTCCACAAACAGCTCTGCTCTAAACCTAACACTGCTTCAGGACACAACAGCCCCTTGTTCCTCTCCAAATGGCTGCCTGCAACCAGGATTTTTCAGGGTCCTCGGACGGTTGCAAGAAAAGACTGTGTTCTGTCCACAAGTACCAGCCACTTAAAGTGTTTTACACACTGACTTAGCCTCATTTGTAGACTTCTGAAGAACCTGGAAGTCATGCTTGGGCTGCTCTCAAGAGTGACCGGTAGAGAAACACAGACTCCTGAGGGAACTAGTCTGGTTCTTGCTTCATTTTACGAGCCCTGTGCTGCAGGGTTTTGGTTTTGCTTGTGCTTGTGTGTGCTGAATGATTTGACAGAAATCCTTCCAAGACTTCAAAAAACTGGGATTTGCACAAGAATTTTTTTCAGGAATGACTAAAAACAACCTGTCATGTGCTGCGTTGAGGCTCACTGCGTGAAGATCTGTTTATTCAGATGCAACCTGCAGGACTTTATCATTTATTTTATCAGTAAAAAAGTATAATTCAAAAGAGTTCAGGATTAGAATTTAGGGGTAGGATTATACGTAAATATTTTTTATTATGTTTTTGCTGTCTTTTCCATTTACTCTTTTAGTTCATGCTTGTTTTAACTCTTTGTCTCTTTGCTCTCACCAGTTTTGATTCTTGATGGCCTCTTTCATCTTCTCTAAAATCTTGGGTCCAGTAAGTATATTAAACAGCACCGTTGTTCTCTCTAGTGTGTTGGTACCTGCTGTATCTATCGGCATTGTTCGCCCTTCCAGGCAGAATCACAAGGTTTTCCGTTTCTGATCAGCATGTCAAAAAACACATTTGCGCAGCAGTGTATGTGGCTGAGTCGGTTGACTCATATATGCCGACTTCGTGCAGTAGCACCTCCCCACACTACAGGCACTCCCCAATTCATGTTTTTTGTGCAGCAAGTGCACATCACAACTGGTTAAGATGCCAAAGTTGGCTAAATATATATATAAAAAAAAAAAACCTTAAAGGAAAGGAGTGAGAGACTGACAGTGATTTAAAACCATGGATAATGCCATCAGCAGATGACACCAAAGCGCCTTGCAAATTTTGCAGTACTGCTATACGAGCACATTTTAGGGCTCGAAAAACAACGCACAAAACAAAAAACACAAGATGAGGGGTGTACCCACCATAAAATCTTTCAACACAGTGAGCAAAGCATACCAGAGAAGTGTGAAGCCCAGAAACGGCATGAGCTAAGAATAGCCACATCACATGCCACATGTCGGTTAATGCCGTGGATGAGCTATCTGACATACTGAGAGTTGAGATTGGAGCATTCCTCACTCAGGTTGAGAGCACTTACAGAGCTATTCCACAGAGCGCCGTTCATTCCCATTTCATCCCGAATAGCAAATTGCAGTGTTTTGAAGCATTATAGTAACTTCATGATCCATCTTGTCAATTTTGAACAAACTTGGTATATGTACATAGTAGTTCTAGCCATCATCGGCATCGGTTTTGAAATCGGGGTGAAATTTCCACAGGTACACAGCATCAAGTGTGGGTGTGATGGCGTAGTCCTCACAGAATTTTTGGAACACTGCAACACTGTCAACTCCAACAGATATGTATGAGGACCACTTTAGAAAATGTGTGTGCACGCTTCGAGTGGGTTAATCTCAGAAAAGCTGCAATTCATCAGCATGACAATCCTCCTCCCACACACAAGTCAACAAACACAGGATGCTTTGGCAGCGGTTCAGCTCTTACCACACCTGCCCTACTGTCCTGTAGTTCTTCATGTCATGACTTTTCATTTCTCATAAGCCCGAAAGAACACCTGAAGAGACACCATTACACTTATGATACAGAGGTGAAAGGAGCTGAGGTGAGATATCAGATATCTTCACTGACAGGATACAGTACCTTGTCCGCTGTTGGCGTACGTGTGTGCACAGGGAAGGTGATTAAAGTAGCAACACCGTCTGATGGAGAACATTCCAAGTTTTAAGCAGATATGCCATTCAAGGATTCAAAAGAATTTTATTGTCATATGCACATTTCATTGTTCCCTGCACAATGAAATGTGTCTACTGCATTTAACCCATCCTAATTGCCAATTAGGAGCAGAAGTCGCCATTAGGCGCCCGGGGACCAGCTCCAGATGTACATCCCTGCCTTGGTCAACAGCAGGGCTGAGCAAATCAAGACCGACCCATAACAAACGACACACATAACACACAACACACATAGGCCGGCCCGGTACATAAACATATATAAAAAGCACGCACGAAGGAAGAAAGAGAAAAAAACCCTCATAGCCGCTGCATTACACAGCAGCAATGAGGAAAAAAAAACCCATCAGCACAGAAAAACAATAATCACACAGACAAACAAAGACACAGGACGACAACCGAGATTTAAAGGTAAGTATCTTGCTTACTGGAATAATCGCGTTGGGGTTGTGGTCATCTCACAAACCTCTGCTGAAATCTGTTCACCATGTTTTTCAGTCAGTGGTTATCACATTGAACAAATGTAAGCGTTTGAGGGTTGGATGTACAAATAGGATTATTAAAAACTAAAATTCAACTCGCTGTATGTATGGTCACGAACGCATATAAACACCTGCAAGACTGAGTTGAAACTTGAAAAGTACCAATATTCAAATCAATTTTCAACAGCTTCTTTGTTCTGGTAGAAATCTGTGAGCTAAAGGCATGAACAGGCTTTGTACCTTCAGGTCCCCTCCAGCTCCAATCACTGCACTGGGAACCACCTGTTGAGAACCACTGCTGTTTAAAATGCTGAATGCTAAGCTTGACTGTGTAAGTCGGCCCTCAGGCTTCAAAGCGTCCACAGAGCTTGTCATTTGGCTCTAGTCTTTGCTAAGGCTCTGGTACAAGATGACTGAACCGCCTCACAGGGCACAGAGAAAATCATTTCAATTATACCGACTTCCCTAAATGTACATGGGTGGATGGTTTCATATGCACAAATGAATAACTTAAAAAGTCAGACATTGAGAATCTCTACAAACACATAAACATATGTATGGAGTTAAAACACTGTCATTTGTGCTGAGTGATGGGATGGTTGAAATGTCTTAACTTTAGCGAAATTAAAGTTTGATATCCTAAATTTAAGTTTCACCTTTTTAATTTTGATGCGAAAAAGAGCTGATAATTATTTTATTTATTTGAAATAATGTCAGTTAGTTTCTAGAAAAGCTGCAGTAAGCTTCCTGTACTTATTTTTCAAAAAATAAAGGCTGGAAAGTGTTTTCTAATATTGAATTACGGTCATATTCAAAGGTATTTAAAGGGCAGTTTGTGAGTCTGAAAAAAGGTGGGTGATTCTTAAAGGGACGTTCAACTTTTTCCATCCTAGATGTTTTTGGGGTTAATGTTGAAGTCATTGAGGGCTTCATCTTAAAGAACAAATCCACTTGTAATGACTCAGTGGACATCAGGATTGCAGAGTGCCAGAAGACTCAGGTAAGCAGCTGACTCAATAACCAGTCATTTAAAAAGCTTTATTACATTAGTGAAATAAAGCATGCACGTGTCCCTCCATAGTGACCATCTCCATGCTACCAGACGTTGATGATGTTTGCATACTAATTTAATATTCTACAGTGAAATTATTTTTTGTCCTTAACTGAAATGATTAACCTCAAAGCATCTAAAAACAGAGCTCAGGTTGAAAAATATTGGTCTTCTCTAATTGTAACTCTTTTAACATATTTGTGATTGTGATCTTGGTTAGCGGTTCCACCAGATGCGTGCACTCACCATATGTGGCATAACCTTAAGAATTCCTAATCAGGTTTTATCAAACTTGACAGGTGCATTGGCTTGTGGATAGCAAGAAGGGATTTTAGTTGAAATCACTCAACAGTCAAAGTCAGAGGTCAAGGTCAGATTTCTAGCCCTATGCTAATACATGTGGAAAAATGGCTGATTTTATAAAAATCAGCTTCATTTTTTTAATGTTTGTGAACTTGACTTATTAAAGCCAGATAGAAATGTTGGCAGTTTCCCTTTCTTGCAGTGTTGATAAAAGTAAAATTCCATGCATCCACAGTAAATTTTAAAGGATTTTTTTTGTGACTCATATCCCACCTTCCATGAACTTTGATGAAAATCAATTCCTGGGTTTTGAGTGATGTGTGATGGCAGGAGACAGACACAGATGAAACATAACCTCTGTGGTGGAGGAATGTACTTTGTCGTTGGCTCTCACTGCGGTATTGTATCACTTCCTGTTCCGGAGCACAGGAGTGTTTGCTGTATCTGTTAGCTGTTTAATCTGCGTAGTTACACTCAACAAAAATATAAACGCAACACTTTGTTTTGCTTCCATTTGTATGGATTAATCAAGATCTAAAACTTTTTCCACATACACAATATCACCATTTCCCTCAAATATTGTTCACAAACCAGTCTAAATCTGTGATAGTGAGCACTCTCCTTTGCTGAGATAATCCATCCACCTCACAGGTGTGGCATATCAAGATGCTGATTAGACGCCATGATTAGTGCACAGATGTGCCTTAGACTGCCCACAATAAAAGGCCACTCTGAAAGGTGCAGTTTTGTTTTATTGGGGGGGGATACCAGTCAGTATCTGGTGTGACCACCATTTGCCTCATGCAGTGCCAACACATCTCCTCCGCATAGAGTTGAATCAGGTTTGTCAATTGTGGTCTGTGGAATGTTGGTCCACTCCTCTTCAATGGCTGTGCGAAGTTTGCTGGATATTGGCAGGAACTGGTACACGCTGTCGTATACGCCGGTCCAGAGCATCCCAAACATGCTCAATGGGTGACATGTCCGGTGAGTATGCCGGCCATGCAAGAACTGGGACATTTTCAGCTTCCAAGAATTGTGTACAGATCCTTGCAACATGGGGCCGTGCATTATCCTGCTGCAACATGAGGTGATGTTCTTGGATGTATGGCACAACAGTGGGCCTCAGGATCTAGTCACGGTATCTCTGTGCATTCAAAATGCCATCAATAAAATGCACCTGTGTTCTTCGTCCATAACAGACGCCTGCCCATACCATAACCCCACCGCCACCATGGGCCACTCAATCCACAACGTTGACATCAGAAAACCGCTCACCCACACGAAGCCACACATGCTGTCCTGCCATCTGCCCTGGACAGGTGAACCGGGATTCATCCGTGAAGAGAACACCTCTCCAACGTGCCAAACGCCAGTGAATGTGAGCATTTGCCCACTCAAGTCGGTTACGACGATGAACTGGAGTCAGGTCGAGACCCCGATGAGGACGGCGAGCATGCAGATTAGCTTCCCTGAGATGGTTTCTGACAGTTTGTGCAGAAATTCTTTGGTTATGCAAACCGATTGTTTCAGCAGCTGTCCGAGTGGCTGGTCTCAGACGATCTTGGAGGTGAACATGTTGGATGTGGAGGTCCTGGGCTGGTGTGGTTACACGTGGTCTGCGGTTGTGAGGCTGGTTGGATGTACTGCCAAATTCTCTGAAACGCCTTTTGAGATGGCTTATGGTAGAGAAATGAACATTCAATACACGAGCAACAGCTCTGGTTGACATTCCTGCTGTCAGCATGTCAATTGCACGCTCCCTCAAATCTTGCGACATCTGTGGCATTGTGCTGTGTGATAAAACTTCACCTTTCAGAGTGGTCTTTTATTGTGGGCAGTCTAAGGCACACCTGTGCACTAATCATGGTGTCTAATCAGCATCTTGATATGGCACACCTGTGAGGTGGGATGGATTATCTCAGCAAAGGAGAAGTGCTCACTATCACAGATTTAGACTGGTTTGTGAACAATATTTGAGGGAAATGGTGATATTGTGTATGTGGGAAAAAGTGTTTAGATTTTGAGTTTATCTCATCAAAATGGGAGCAAAACCAAAAGTGTTGCGTTTATATTTTTGTTGAGTGTAACTTTAATGGACTACCCAGCAGTTGGGGAATAAGTTTCATTACAGTAGAAGTCTTTCGAAAGTGCTGTAACTAGGTTAAGGATATGATTCCTTCTTTGTTATGTTCTCCAATGCCATATACCAACACAGTGCAGAGTAGCTACCTAAACTCTGAGTGAGATAGATTATCTCGTCAATAGTTTTACATCCTCATTGAGCACAACTTTGGATGCTGTAGCTCCTCTGTAAAGGAGAGCCTTAAATCAGAGGTTGCCTGACTCTGTGGTATAACTCGCAAACTCGCAGCTTAAAGCAGATAAACCCGTAAGATTGGAGCAGGAAATGGCCGTCTCACTAATTTAGAAGATCTTCACTTAGCCTGGAAAAAGAGTCTGTTGCTCTACAAAAAAGCTCTCCGTAAAGCTAGGACATCTTACTACTCATTACTAATTGAAGAAAATAAGAACAAACCCAGGTTTCTTTTCAGCACTGTAGCCAGGCTGACAAAGAGTCAGAGCTCTATTGAGCCGAGTATTCCTTTAACTTTAACTAGTAATGACTTCATGACTTTCTTTGCTAATAAAATTTTACTATTAGAGAAAAAAATTACTCATAACCAGTCCCAAAGACATATCGTTGTCTTTGGCTGCCTTTAGTAATGCTGGTATTTGGTTAGACTCTTTCTCTCCGATTGTTCTGTCTGAGTTATTTTCATTAGTTTACTTCCTCCAAACCATCAACATGTCTATTAGACCCCATTCCTTCCAGGCTGCTCAAGGAAAGCCCTACCATTAATTAATGCTTCGATCTAAATATGATCAATCTATCTTTATTAGTTTGGCTATGTACCACAGGCTTTTAAGGTGACAGTAATTAAACATTACTTAAAAAGCCATCACTTGACCCAGCTATCTTAGCTAATTATAGGCCATCTCCAACCTTCCTTTTCTCTCAAAAATTCGTGAAAGGGTAGTTGTAAAACAGCTAACTGATCATCTGCAGAGGAGTGGTCTATTTGAAGAGTTTCAGTCAGGTTTTAGAATTCATCATAGTACAGAAACAGCATTAGTGAAGGTTACAAATGATCTTCTTATGGCCTCAGACAGTGGACTCATCTCTGTGCTTGTCCTGTTAGACCTCAGTGCTGCTTTTGATACTGTTGACCATAAAATTTTATTACAGAGATTAGAGCATGCCATAGGTATTAAAGGCACTGCGCTGCGGGTGGTTTTGAATCATATTTATCTAATAGATTACAATTTGTTCATGTAATGGGGAGTCTTCTTCACAGACTAAGGTTAATTATGGAGTTCCACAAGATTCTGTGCTAGGACCAATTTATTCACTATATACATGCTTCCTTTAGGCAGTATTATTAGAAAGCATTGCTTAAATTTTCATTATTATGCAGATGATACCCAGCTTTATCTATCCATGAAGCCAGAGGACACACACCACACACTGCAGGAATGTCTTACAGACATAAAGACATGGATGACCTCTAATTTCCTGCTTTTAAATTCAGATAAAACTGAAGTTATTGTACTTGGCCCCACAAATCTTAGGAAACATGGTTGTCTACCAGATCCTTACTCTGGATGGCATTACTCTGACCTCTAGTAATACTGTGAGAAATCTTGGAGTCATTTTTGATCAGGATATGTCCTTCAATGCGCATATTAAGCAAATATGTAGGACTGCTTTTTTGCATTTGCGCAATATCTCTAAAATTAGAAAGGTCTTGTCTCAGAGTGATGCTGAAAAGCTAATTCATGCATTTATTCCTCTAGGCTGGACTGTTGTAATTCATTATTATCAGGTTGTCCTAAAAGTTCCCTGAAAAGCCTTCAGTTAATTCAAATGCTGCAGCTAGATACTGACGGGGACTAGAAGGAGAGAGCATATTTCTCCCATATTGGCTTCTCTTCATTGGCTCCCTGGTTTTTAATAATCAGGTCCCATCTTATCTTAGGGACCCTCATAGTACCATATCACTCCAATAGAGCGCTTCGCTCTCAGACTGCAGGCTTACTTGTAGTTCCTAGGGTTTTTAAGAGTAGAATGGGAGGCAGAGCCTTCATCTTTCAGGCTCCTCTCCTGTGGAACCAGCTCCCAATTTGGATCAGGCAGACAGACACCGTCTCTACTTTTAAGATTAGGCTTAAAACTTTCCTTTTTGCTAAAGCTTATAGTTAGGGCTGGATCAGGTGACCCCGAACCATCCCTTAGTTATGCTGCTATAGACTTAGCCTGCTGGGGGGTTCCCATGATGCACTGAGTGTTTCTTTCTCTTTTTGCTCTATATGCACCACTCTGCATTTAATCATTAGTGATTGATCTCTGCTCCCCTCCACAGCATGTCTTTTCCTGATTCTCTCCCCTCCAGCCCCAACCAGTCCCAGCAGAAGACTGCCCCTCTCTGAGCCTGGTTCTGCTGGAGGTTTCTTCCTGTTAAAGGGAGTTTTTCCTTCCCACTGTCGCCAAGTGCTTGCGCACAGGGGGTCGTTTTGACCGTTGGGGTTTTTCTGTATTTATTGTATGGCTTTTACCTTACAATATAATGTGTCTTGGGCAACTGTTTGTTGTATTTGGCGCTATATAAATCAAATTGATTGATTTGTTTTAATGTACACTCACCAGCTACTTTATGAGGTAAATTGGAAACATTCCTCAGAGATGTTGGTCCATGTTGACTTGACAGCATCACACAGTTGCCCATTCAACCAGTCTGCCCAGTCTCCTCTGACATCAACAAGACATTTTCATCCACACAACTGCTGCTCACTGGATATCTTCTGTTTTTCAGACCATTCTCTGTAAACCCTAGAGATGGTTGTGTGTGACAGTCCCAGTAGATCAACAGTTTCTGAAATACTCAGACCAGCCCGTCTAGCATCAGCATCCATGCCACGTAAATCCCCTTTCTTCCTCATTCTGATCCTCTATTTGAACTTCAGTAAGTCATCTTCACCTCATCTAATTACCTAAATGCATTGAGCTGCTGCCATGTGATTGGCTGATTGCGCTATTTGTGTTAACAATCAATTGAACAGTGTACACTAATAAAGTGGCCTGTCAGTGTATGTAAGAGTAAAAGCTTTTTGTGGCGCGACAGGAACCTTTTTTTTTTAACAAAGTACCTGACTCTGTCACTTTGATTCCACTTTTATTTTTAGAGTCACTATGATATTTATCCTGACAGTTGCAGCCTGACTGCTGCCACTGCTCTTCTCCAGCCAGCACCAAAGATCAGGCCTAAGTGTCGTGCTGCATCATCTTCCATTTGCATCACTCTGTATATGAGTGACAGTAAAATAGACAAAGACTGGTCGTACCTTCTTTCCCTGCTTCGCACAGTTGCATTTTCCTTAATTGGTGTCATCATTGCCATGGCTGATTCTATATCTGCCTGCATCACTGTTTTCCTCACATGCTCTTCAACCTTGCTCCCTTTTTCTTCACTGCATTGACTCTTTCTAATTCATATTCATTTTCTTGTATCACTAAAACTTTGTCATTTTAAGCCAACTCAGGAAGTTTTCATTTTTTCCAGTGTTCCTCCATCATACTTCGGTCTCTCTTCTCTCTGTGGATATCCTCACTGTCCCACTGCCCCTCTGATATGAATGCTGCAGGATGAAATAAATATGAGGCAAGAGAGCCATAAATATTTATAGCTGCTTCAGCAGTATAATTCTGTGTGTGTGTGTGTGTGTGTGTGTGTGTGTGTGTGTGTGTGTGTGTGTGTGTGTGTGTGTGCTTTCAGACTCTTGCCCATTGCAGGTGGCACAGCTGCTATGGAATAAATAATTAACTGGAAGCTAAAACCTTTAAATTCACATCACTTTGATGAGACAATAGAAGCAGAGTAGCGGCACACACAAACATGCCACCTGATACGAAACACACGTGGCTTCACGATAAAGCTTTATATACACCTAAATAGATACATGTCATTTGATTGATGGATTCTGTGTTAGGTGGTTTGATTATTTTTTCCAATGTATAAAAAAAGTAGTCCACTGCATGATTTACAACATTTTTTTTGTGCAATTCAGTTTGGTTCCATACGTTTCACTCAATGGAATGACTCCACTACATATTCATAGAAATACATCCATTGAAACAAAGAAGCTGTCGAGATGTGTTTAGTTGGCATACAAAACAAACAATGAATGTTTTCTCATTCATGCGATGGAAAGAATATTATGAGTTAAAGATGGAATGTTCCAGTCAATGAGGCAAACACTGTTGCAGTCATAAACATTAATTATTTGTATATAAGCAATTAACTAATTATTAAATTAATCATTTTGAGTATTTTTATTTCCAATTTTTCTGATTTCCTTCTTCGAGGAAAAGAAAACCCAATGATAAAATACAGCTGGGAAAATAGACTGTGCTTGATGCGTATCAGTGAAATAAGGAGCTCTTACAACTGAAATATCTGCCTCTGAAAGTCAGCATTTATTGAGAATTCATCCATCGTGGACGATTTCATAGATGTCACCATTGACACAATTGTAACCAATCAGAAGAAACCCCCCGGATCGCTTGCGGAATGCTGTGATGTAGCATGGGCACAGAAAGCTACACATGTTGAACACACGCTGATGTAAATATCAGAATTTCCGGACTATAAGCTACTACTTTTTTCACATGCTTTGAACACTGCAGCTTAAACAATGATGCGGCTAATTTATGGATTTTTACAGGCTTTCTTATAAGTCAAAATACGAAATACTGATGCTGCCCATTAATTGGCTGAAAACCACAGTCCTCATGCACCATAAATTCACACACACATAAATATAAAGTCTTACCTGTTAATTGGAGTGGATTCATCACATGTCCTGCAGAAAACGACATCTGAAAACAATAAAATCTTTGTTGTGGATGAAGAAAAGTCCAACTACCGTGTAGGGTTTGTTTTTTTTCCTTTTCAAGAGGCATTTTATGATGGGTACTTATACACTGGAAAATGTGGTAGTCTTGAAAATTACAGCAATATTGTTTATCCAAATCCTTTCTGGGGCAATACATCGTTCAATAAATGTAATAATTGTGACAGGCCTAACTGTGTAACAGCTGCACTATTCTGCTGTGTGTGCATTTAAATTCATTATTACCTTTATCGCCCTTCGCAGGAAGGGCAAAGGTTATGTTTGTGTGCGTCTCTGTCTGAAGGTGACATGTTAAGTGGTGGATGGATTTTGATTACATTTTAGTGTAGATTTGGATCCTCATAATTGTAGGGGCTTATAATTCTTATAGGGGCTATTCCACAGAATGCCATTCCTTTAATCCTGAAAAGCAAATCTGTAGTCTGTAGTTGTTAAATTTTGTACAAATGAAAGGTCAGCACTTTAACAATGCAATCAACAGTTCTTTTAATAATTGTCGTATCTAGTCACTGTCTGTAATCACGGTCTGTAGAAGTTTTACTTTTACTAAGACTTCCTGTTCACTGACCTCCCCAACAAACATAGACTGCATTATTCTGCCTCACATTTCAGATGTTTTCTTTGGGTAGTTGTACTCATGGAATTTGCAATGTTAGCTCCAATATTTGAAAAAACAAGTAAATTCATGAGCAATATTAATTGCTGTTAATATACACAACATCATTCTCAATAAAATAATCCGGTACCTGTTTTTGTTTAGAGTTTAGTCTCATTTAGTAAAGCTTTATTTAGTAAATTCCATGTTGTTTCATGTTTCCATGATTTTCCCTCTGTTGTCCATTATAATAATCCTTCTCAGCAGTTTTCAGAATAGTTTTAGTTTGTTTTTATTTTTTGTAGTTTGTCACTGTTGGGTGTCTGTTTTTTTTTTATACTTTCTATACAGCGTGTTTATCTTTTGGTATGCTCTCATCATTCCTATGGTAAACCAAGGTTTCCACTTTTGGAGATTTTCTTACATATGGTTTATGTCGTTTATCAATAAACCGCTTTGGACAGTGTGCTCTATATCATTTGTAATGATATTGTCAATATTGTGGTGTTGTAATCCTGCTTGGATTTGAAATCATATGAAAAAGGGATGGTGCAAATAATGTATCTAAGAAATCAGAAATAACCCTGCATTTGAATGAGTTGAAAAAATTCAATGTTACATTCCACCTATAAAAAGAATCTTCTGGTATTTTGTGTCTAGTAAACTTTCAGACTTTTCTCAAAAAGGGTCCACATTTGAGCCTTGCGCTCCATAAATACATGCAGCAATCACATTTCTACTTTTCAGCATCTCAGTTTCAACTGCCACACTTTCCATGTTTACATCAGTATACATTTTTTCAACTAGTTTGCATTTTAATTTTAATCGACAATTATGTGAACTCAAGTAATCTTTAAACCTATAGAAATTTGCCTAAAGCTTCTAATGTTAAAATGAATGAATAAACTCCGTAGTCATAACCGCTTCAGTCATGATGGAACGTCTTTAACTGGGTATTCCTAGGGAGTGTGGGTTTGAAACTTGTTTGACTGTTATCCATCGGGGAAAAATTTGAAACCTGAACCAGCATTTGTTGCAGTTCTGGCTGAGGGAGCAACTCCTACTTTCTTTTTTGGGCGAGTTGCTGGCCAGTTGCCAGGTGTGCCCCTATAAGCCAGCCTGTCAGAAAGCAAGCCAGATTACATCCTGTTTTGCACTTTTTTGTATCGTGGGTGATAGTAGTAGAATGACGCCCTGTGGAACAGGGGCGTTACCTTATGACATCACATGGACATAAAGAGGAAAATTCTGACTTCCCTACTCTTTTGGTTGGCAGAGCTAGTAATGGTTTGCCATTACTGGATATATGCGCTCTCTGAGTGCCTGTTTACTTTGATGGTTTCTTTGTTTGTTTTTTGTGGACCAACCTGAATGTGTCTATTGTTGTGTGCAAGCATATGTTTGTCTGTGATGTATATCTCTCACACCACACAGAGGCACACTGACACACTCAATGTGATGCACACAGACAAGGCCATGTCAATAAGTAATGAGAGCGATCAGAGGCCCTCCCAGGTGACCCGCACATTTAATATTTTACAGTTGGGTGTCTAAGATGGTGGTGGCTAACACAATTGTCAGGCAAAGTGGTAAAATCTCACTTCACAGGACCCTGTGCAAAACGTTGCCCTCTCAAGCCAGATATAGTCCCGTCCTCACAGATCCTGCAAACTGTGAAACGTCCTCTATTCTGTCTGTAATATCACAGTTGACAGTATTTCTGTTACAGTGTAGACATTTCACCACTGGGGAAACACAGCTAATTTTTTGTCTGTAGACTCTAATTTGATTGGAGTCTACAGACAGAATAGAGGATGTTTCACAATTTACAGGATCTGTGACTATAAGTGGTATGGATGTTCTTTGTTCTGTTTGCACTGCAGTGTATCAATACTGGCTTCTTGTAGTGTTGGTATTTTGGAGCTCTGTGCTGGGACATTTATGAGTCTGTCAGCTAATTTTTTCCACTTGTCCATTGCTGTGTTTCATCATGCTCAAGAAACCGCGAAAAAAGGGACAACAATATGAGTAAAAACCTTTCAGATGGCTAACTTAGAGTCAATTTTTGATCAGCATGCTTAGTGTGTTGCATTTGCTCATATTTTGTTTGATGAAATGTCTAAATGCACTACCTTTATAAGTTATCACACAAAAATGGAAAAGACATCAAGCATGTTGCTGCTACATTTGCTTCGCCATCTCGAAAGAAGGATTTTCACAATTTTGTGGCCCACTTTTGTACTGACACCAACACCAAGACCCACAACTCAAGTCAACACTCATCAATGAATTTATTGCCTAAACCCACAATCTGTTGGCTGCGGCAAATACTACAAAAATCTGAACCAGAGGTTCCATCAGTATGTTTGGTATTAATGAACAAACATCATACCAGCAAAGTACACCAGTAAACAAGCTTTTCCACAAGCTTAGACAGGTTTGAAGAAGATTTTGATAAACTGTTATCTTCATTTAAAGAGTCTAAAGAAAGTATCATAAGTACTTTGAAATAAAATTAATAGTTACATGCTTCAACTGATCAATAATATACCGTATATTCCAGAATATAAGCCGCCCCAGAGTGTAAATTGCACCTGTTTAAAAAAAAAACATACCTCTTAAAGATGAAAAAACCATATAGAACTTGCACTGGAGTATAAGTTGCACTTTTTTTCTTTCTTTTCAGTTCTTTAATTAGAAATTATGTGCATTGTTGTAGTCTATTACAGTTTATTGGGTAGCACATTGGCTTAGTGGTTAGCACTGTTGCCTCACAATAAGAAGGTCATGGGATCGATTCCCCTTGTGACCTTTCTGTGTGGAGTTTCCATGTTCTCCCCATGTCTGCGTGGGTTATCTCCGGGTGATCCAGCTTCCTCCCACATACAAAGACATTCAGATAGGTTGATTGTATATGTTAAATTGTCCGTAGGTGTGCATGCAGGTTGGTAAGGTTAGACGTTGCTTGTGTGAGGCGCCTTGAGGCAGCTTTGTTGTGATTTGGCGCTATATAGAAGAAATAAATTGAAAATGACTTAAAAAGAAAAGTGGGAAAAAAACAAAAATTTAAAAACAAGCTGCCTGCCACACCATTGTCTCCCACAGACGAACAGATGCCAGGATGTGGTCCTGGGACAGGCTGTCATCCTGTCCAGGGTGTACCCCGCCTCATGCCCAATGTCTGCTGGGATAGGCTTCAGCCCCCATGACCCTTAATTAGAGTAAGCAGTTGAAGATGAGTGATTATTACAGTTTCTTTGTTTAGTGATTTGATCCTTGGTAAGTTCTATATAAATCATCATTACAATTATTATAATTAATTAATTATTTAATAATGAAAGTGTGATTTTTCGATATATAAGTCACAAGGCCTCCCAAACTAGTAAAACTGCACTGTGGTTTTCCTAATGGTTTGCTTTGGTGTGGTTATTAAAAGTTGTGAGCCGCTTATTTTCTCACTAATTATGCATGAACCAGACTTAACCCTCTGGGGCTGACGCCGTCGTATACAACGGCTAAGACCAAGCTTTACTAAATTATAAATAACTTTTGAATGATATGAGATAGAAACTTACTTTTTTTTTTCTGAAAAGTTCACGGACTTTCTAGCCAGCCATTGGCCATCTTTGTACTCCTCATAGAAGCTGTGTGATGACGTGCAAAATGTGAGTGTCCAATCGGAATTGGTTCACCATCACATGGTTTTCCAAAATACAATCGTAGGGCAGATTTACCTCACGTGAAAAGCCAAAGATCATTTTCGGGAGTGATATGTTACTAGTTGGCCCGTTTGAATAGCCCCCTGGCTGCTCCAGTGAGTACATACTATTAGTACATACTCAGCGTGCCCTGCACCATTACGCACAGCGATCAGTGAGCCTCTGATGACAATCTCACGTGCTCTCACAAAGAGCGTGTAACTATCAGGATTGGTCCACTAGTTTGCATGTGAATGTTACTGGATACTCTGTTGCTTTCTCTGCGTAAAGCACTGTTTACCATATCAATGGACAACAAAACGCATAGACCATTTTGTATATATTGTTCAAAATGTGCATTTGTGTTTATTGTTTGAACCTTTTGTTGTCCAGACTTTCACACAAGACCTCAAATTACCTTTATAAAGTGTCAAAAACAGTTGTTTATTATAGTTTGCTGTGTGTTTTGAATAAATGTGTGTGGAAAATTGTTTTTTGCTTTATTTTTTCCTTGCCTATTTTTGATTGTAAACTTTATTACACTTACAACCCCTGGCAAAAATTATGGAATCACCGGCCTCGGAGGATTTTCATTCAGTTGTTTAATTTTGTAGAAAAAAAGCAGATCACAGACATGACACAAAACTAAAGTCATTTCAAATGGCAACTTTTCTGGCTTTAAGAAACACTATAAGAAATCAGGAAAAAAAATTGTGGCAGTCAGTAACTGTTACTTTTTTAGACCAAGCAGAGGGAAAAAAAAATATGGACTCACTCAATTCTGAGGAATAAATTATGGAATCACCCTGTAAATTTTCATCCCCAAAACTAACCCCCGCATCAAATCAGATCTGCTCGTTAGTCTGCATCTAAAAAGGAGTGATCACACCTTGGAGAGCTGTTGCACCAAGTGGACTGACATGAATCATGGCTCCAACACGAGAGATGTCAATTGAAACAAAGGAGAAGATTATCAAATTCATAAAAGAGGGTAAATCATCACGCAATGTTGCAAAAGATGTTGGTTGTTCAGTCAGCTGTGTCTAAACTCTGGACCAAATACAAACAACATGGGAAGGTTGTTAAAGGCAAACATACTGGTAGACCAAGGAAGACATCAAAGCGTCAAGACAGTAAACTTAAAGCAATATGTCTCAAAAATCAAAAATGCGCAACAAAACAAATGAGGAACAAATGGGAGGAAACTGGAGTCAACGTCTGTGACTGAACTCTAAGAAACCGCCTAAAGGATATGGGATTTACATACACAAAAGCTAAACGAAAGCCATCATTAACACCTAAACAGAAAAAACAAGGTTGCAATGGGCTAAGGAAAAGCCATCGTGGACTGTGGATGACTGGATGAAAGTCATATTCAGTGATGAATCTCGAATCTGCATTGGGCAAGGTGATGATGCTGGAACTTTTGTTTGGTGCCGTTCCAATGAGATTTATAAAGATGACTGCCTGAAGAGAACATGTAAATTTCCACAGTCATTGATGATATGGGGCTGCATGTCAGGTAAAGGCATTGGGGAGATGGCTGTCATTACATCATCAATAAATGCACAAGTTTACGTTGATATTTTGGACACTTTTCTTATCCCATCAGTTGAAAGGATGTTTGGGGATGATGAAATCATTTTTCAAGATGATAATGCATCTTGCCATAGAACAAAAACTGTGAAAACATTCCTTGCAAAAAGACACATAGGGTCAATGTCATGGCCTGCAAATAGTCCGGATCTTAATCCAATTGAAAATCTTTGGTGGAAGTTGAAGAAAATGGTCCATGACAAGGCTCCAACCTGCAAAGCTGATCTGGCAACAGCAATCAGACAAAGTTGGAGCCAGATTGATGAAGAGTACTGTTTGTCACTCATTAAGTCCATGCCTCAGAGACTGCAAGCTGTTATAAAAGCCAGAGCGGTGCAACAAAATACTAGTGATGTGTTGGAGCGTTCTTTTGTTTTTCATGATTCCATATTTTTTTCCTCAGAATTGAGTGATTCCATATTTTTTTCCTCTGCTTGGTCTAAAAAAGTAACCGTTACTGACTGCCACAATTTTTTTTTCCTGATTTCTTATAGTGTTTCTTAAAGCCAGAAAGTTGCCATTTAAATGACTTTAGTTTTGTGTCATGTCTGTGATCTGCTTTTTTTCTACAAAATTAAACAACTGAATGAACATCCTCTGAGGCCGGTGATTCCATATTTTTGCCAGGGGTGTATAAAACACAACAAAAAAATATATTATATATTCTGAAAGCACAGGTTGTCCTGAAAGAAAGAGACATAAAACTTGATTGTGGGATGCAGGGAGAGCTGTTAAGAGCAATAATAAAACATTTATGCCAGGCGAGTGAACTGTCCAAAAAAATGCCCTCGGACCCCAGAGGGTTAAGAGATAAGGCTACCAATAGCTGCTAAAGTGCTAATGCTGTTAGCATACAACATATTATACCACGATGATTTCACTCAGAGTGAATATTGCAGCAGACACACCTTAGATGATCCAATAGGGTGTTTTACTATACAACAAGCCACATTATTTCAGAGATTGTAATAAAATACTCCAAACAAAACAGACACAGCAACAACACAACAGCCAGTGGTGGCATCCAGTAGACACAGAGTACGGTCGGATATTATAAGAGGTGGAAACGCTGGCTCAACCCCTGTCACTCAAAGCAACCATGCTCCCGTTTATGCAGAACTTTATCAATCAATCAATCAATCAATTTTTTTATATAGCGCAAATCACAACAAGCAGTTGCCTCAAGGCGCTTTATATTGTAAGGCAAGGCCATACAATAATTATGTAAAACCCCAACGGTATAAACGACCCCCTGTGAGCAAGCACTTGGCTACAGTGGGAAGGAAAAACTCCCTTTTAACAGGAAGAAACCTCCAGCAGAACCAGGCTCAGGGAGGGCAGTCTTCTGCTGGGACTGGTTGGGCTGAGGGAGAGAACCAGGAAAAAGACATGCTGTGGAGGGGAGCAGAGATCGATCACTAATGATTAAATGCAGAGTGGTGCATACAGAGCAAAAGAGAAAGAAACAGTGCATCATGGGAACCCCCCAGCAGTCTACGTCTATAGCAGCATAACTAAGGGATGGTTCAGGGTCACCTGATCCAGCCCTAACTATAAGCTTTAGCAAAAAGGAAAGTTTAAGCCTAATCTTAAAAGTAGAGAGGGTGTCTGTCTCCCTGATCTGAATTGGGAGCTGGTTCCACAGGAGAGGAGCCTGAAAGCTGAAGGCTCTGCCTCCCATTCTACTCTTACAAACCCTAGGAACTACAAGTAAGCCTGCAGTCTGAGAGCGAAGCGCTCTATTGGGGTGATATGGTACTACGAGGTCCCTAAGATAAGATGGGACCTGATTATTCAAAACCTTATAAGTAAGAAGAAGAATTTTAAATTCTATTCTAGAATTAACAGGAAGCCAATGAAGAGAGGCCAATATGGGTGAGATATGCTCTCTCCTTCTAGTCCCCGTCAGTACTCTAGCTGCAGCATTTTGAATTAACTGAAGGCTTTTTAGGGAACTTTTAGGACACCCTGATAATGAATTACAGTAGTCCAGCCTAGAGGAAATAAATGCATGAATAGTTTTTCAGCATCACTCTGGGACAAGACCTTTCTGATTTTAGAGATATTGCGTAAATGCAAAAAAGCAGTCCTACATATTTGTTTAATATGCGCTTTGAATGACATATCCTGATCAAAAATGACTCCAAGATTTCTCACAGTATTACTAGAGGTCAGGGTAATGCCATCCAAAGTAGGATCTGGTTAGACACCATGTTTCTAAGATTTGTGGGGCCAAGTACAATAACTTCAGTTTTATCTGAGTTTAAAAGCAGGAAATTAGAGGTCATCCATGTCTTTATGTCTGTAAGACAATCCTGCAGTTTAGCTAATTGGTGTGTGTCCTCTGCTTCATGGATAGATAAAGCTGGGTATCATCTGCGTAACAATGAAAATTTAAGCAATACCGTCTAATATACTGCCTAAGGGAAGCATGTATAAGTGAATAAAATTGGTCCTAGCACAGAACCTTGTGGAACTCAATTAACTTTAGTCTGTGAAGAAGATTCCCATTTACATGAACAAATTGTAATCTATTAGACAAATATTATTCAAACCACCGCAGCGCAGTGCCTTTAATACCTATGGCATGCTCTAATCTCTGTAATAAAATTTTATGGTCAACAGTTATCAAAAGCAGCACTGAGGTCTAACAGAACAGCACAGAGATGAGTCCACTGTCCGAGGGCCATAAGAAGATCATTTGTAACCCTTCACTAATGCTGTTCTGTACTATGATGAATTCTAAAACCTGACTGAAACTCTTCAAATAGACCATTCCTCTGCAGATGATCAGTTAGTTGTTTTACAACTACCCTTTCAAGAATTTTTGAGAGAAAAGGAAGGTTGGAGATGGCCTATAATTAGCTAAGATAGCTGGGTCAAGTGATGGCTTTTAAGTAATGGTTTAATTACTGCCACCTTAAAAGCCTGTGGTACATAGCCAACTAATAAAGACAGATTGATCATATTTAAGATCGAAGCATTAAATAATGGAAAAGTGTTTTGCATTTTCTGCCAGGATTCCGTTAGCTACTCTTCACATGGCGTGAAAGCATTGGAAAGTCATGTCACTAGCAGTAAACACTGTACAGTTGTAAAGACCACACGGAAGAACTACACGCTGCCCGGTTCTAGCAAATCCTCAACAGCATTGTATGATATCCATCTGCTTTTCAAATATGTAAAGACAAGACCAGGGGTGGCCAAACTGATTGTATCTGGAGACCACAGGTCAAAAAATTTAGAAGTAAGTAGACTGAAGTATATTTATGTTGTACAGGCGAAGTTAAGTGGTTGTGCATTACTTTACAGTTATGATTAGTTTCCGTTGCTTTATGTTGAAAAGATATATCTGTAAATTTTTGTCAGAATGCTACTTCAGGAGTGATTTTTGAATTAAGAAAAATAGGGGGTTTTTTTTCTTACCAAAGTAAGTTGCACTCACTGCAATTTATTGTCTGAAATAGCTACAGACTGCATTTCAGAGTTTCTAGAATTCAAAAATTTTCTTGGGAGCATGCCCCAGAATCCCCCTAGTGATTTTGGGTTTCAGCTTTTTGTTGTTGTTGTTTTTCGCCACTTTCATTCCTGGAATTGGCACCCTTTTAGAGCCAGCCTCAAGTGGCCAGTCAAGGAACTGCAACTTTTTCTTTTTCCGGTGGGGCTTAATCTAAAACCATCCTAAGCTTCCCGCATGGTGACATCGGTGCAGAGAATGTCATTGTTAAAAAGAAAATGTGAAACATAAGCCGAATCATTTTGATTTGATGTCATACCATGTTTAAAAATGTGTGAAAGCCTAATGGGGGTGAGTGCTTTTCAATAGCTTGGGTTTTGGCAAAAAAAAAAAAAAAAAACATAGTCAGACTCCAGTCCTCACTGTGTGAAGCTCTTCACTTGCTGCTGAGACGGATTTGAGTTTGAAACAAAATATCTGCTTTGAGTCTTCTACCTGACGGAGGTGGATGACAAAGAACCTCTGGAGCTTAACTAAAGCACTTCTCCAGAGGAAGCTCAGGCCTCACACGGTTGTACATTTTACACTGGCAGTATAACTTGTAGTACTTCAGCTGCATTGTATTTCCTCATATGTACCAGTCACTCACTCTGTGATACATTTCAAACTGTAGAAGGGTGATTCTTTAACTACAGGCACTATTGGCCTTGTAAATGTAATTTCCACCACACCATTGCCTTACAATATAAAGCGCCTTGGGGCAACTGTTTGTTGTGATTTGGCGCTATATACATGTGCTCTGATGTCACTGTTTATCTCCATAGAAACTACCCAAACAATCTTTCATACAAACTGTTTAGGGACATTACAGTGTTGTGGTGGAAATTACGGCAATAGTGTGGGACAACTACATTTTGTTTAAAAAAATCACAACAGTTGTATGACATTGAATACCCCAATTATGTTTTGATTATTTTACTGATATTTATTGAGATATTTAAAACATTAGAAAAAACGTTTCTTTACCATTCATTTTTATCATTGAAGATCAAAAGTCTGGGTGTGGGACAAGCACAAAACGGCAATATTTGCATATAATGATGCTGAAAAAAGGTGAAAAAAGTCATCATAGACTACTAGAACGAATTTCTTAACACACTTTCATTGTAAAGATAACTATAAAAGTGTGAAATTTCCCCATTTTTCTGTTTTTCATACAATATGATCAAAGGACATAATAAGTGCCCGTAGTCTAAGAATCACCCAGAAGTGTAACTTTGTCTCTTTGAAGGACCTTCTTTGAGAGATCTTTGTTGGGGTTTTGTAATCTGTGCTACATGATTAGCTCCAGATTCTTCTGCATGTGTGCACCTGTGTGATAATACCATTAACATCTACATTCACAAGCAGATGAATAAACTGCAGTCCTGTGAAGTACTGTCAAAGTAACTGCACTTTTCATTTGTGGTGTTGCACTTAGGTCTCCTTAAATAACTGTGTGTGGATGATAAATTTCTAAAAGCTCAGACTGGTCTCTTCTTTAATCCTGTCATGGCTTGATGCGTGCTGCGTACGAGGCGGCTCATCCACGCCGTCTGGTTACACTGTTAGATGCGATTTTGGAGCCAGTTTAATCCCTCCTCAAATCCTGTTTTGTTGCTGACATGAAGCAGTTTGTCCAATAAAACCTTAACCCACGTAGACAAGGGCTTTGGAGTAATAAGGTTTTCATAGCCAGAATTTGATCTTTAACTATTTGCTATTAGGCATTATGTGGGTGTGTACATGCGTTCCTGTTTTAATTAAACTCTGTACGTCTGTGTTTGCCTGTCCTGTGGCTCCTTATTTCTTCCCTCCCTCCCGTCCCCCTTCATGTCTGCATGGCTAGTGTGTGAGACGATGTAGGAAGACGGCGGGGAGGGAAAAGAGAAACAGGAGGAAGGCACCAGAGATGTAGAAGGAGAAGAATAGATAGGGAATCAGAAAAGTGTGCGAGTTACTGCTGACTGAAGAATGAAAGGCTGGGAAAGATAGAGGGCAACAGGATGAAAGGAAGGATGGGGAAAGAAACAGAAAAAAGGAGGAACAAGAAGAAGAGGATGAGCAGGGGTTTTTCTACAGGATAAGAATGTGGTGTCATGAGGGTTAGAGTTTAGTGGTTTGGCAGACCTCATTCTCCCACCCAGTTTTACTCCAGCAGCCACGTCACACTGTACTAAGATGTACCTTTATGTGTTTGAAGCGTTAAGCACTATACAGACAGGTGACATATTTAAAAGAAAAACCAAGCTGTATCCTCCAATTCTGAAAAATGTAGCTAACATGAAAATGTGAAATCTTGCAGTTCTTTGAATGGCTACTTGAGGCTGGCTTTGCAAAACTCCATAGAAGCCCATGTTAAAGGGTCAACCTTTCCAGCAGAAATAAACATGTTTACACCCTGGTACAAAAAAATATATATAATATGGCAACTGTATGAGAATGAATTCTTATATAAGTCATCAGTTTTAGCTATTTTAAGTTATAAAGTTATGTATATTCACAGCGTGGCAACTTTGAGTGACAGTGGAACTTGGTTTGAAACACAGCTTTTCTCTTTAGGTGAGTTTAAAAACAGACAGGAACTTTACATCGCACATTAGCACATGTGCAAACCACAGTCTGTGGTGTTAATTAAGGACTTTTACATTACAAAAATAAGCAAGATGGACAATGAATGTGTTGTACAACATATTGGATGTTATTTGAGGTGGTTAGAAAAAAGATATCACCACATGGACACAGATTGTTGGCCCACAGTTATGTGGAGAAGGGAATTGTGGAATTATGCTGGAAGCCCTCAGCTTGTGGTGTTAAATTCCAAAAATGAGTGACTTGACAAATAAACATGCTTGCCAACAGTTGACAATATTTAATGTAGTTTAGACGAATGACATCATAGGCTCGACAAAGATGGTTAGCCCACAGTATAAGAGACACTACAATAAAAATGTGAGTCAGTTAGATTTTTTTTTTTTTATTCATTTTTTAATTTCGGATTTTTGTGCATTATTATAGTGCACTTTTATTATTGGAGTTTATTTTATTATTAGAGTTTATGTTATTTAATGTTATTAATAATGGGCACAATTTTTTATTATTATTTTGTTGTATCAACTTATACTCTGGAAAATCTACCAATTAGAAGGTTTTGATGGCTTGGTGCCATTCGCTTCATTGATGGTGCCGTGGAACTTGAGGCAACATGCCGGTCGGTCATAGATTTTAATGCCGGACACTATTAAAACCACCACCCACTCTGTAGACATATTCCATATGTACATGTGTTCCTCAAACATTTGAACAAAGGTTAGCCTTAGCGTATATAGTAACTACAAGATTTGGCAGTGTTGGGGCTTCCTTCATCCCACCCAGGTCATCCCGTTCCATGCTCACACTCCTCCTGTTTAATCATTGTGGGTGGCTAATATTTGCAGAGTTAGGAAATGCCAAGAGGGCAACATTCGGAGCTGCCCCATTTGGACCTTCAACAACCTGTTTGATGTCATGATGGTTTGTCCAGTATAGATACAGTTTTGGAAAGAAAGCTGAAAAAAATGAGAGGAGAGATGCAACAACATAGATGCATTTTCATGAGTGCATTATGTGGGATAGTTAACCAGTGATTGTCCAGTTATCCTCTGTGGCATGTAGAAGAATGCTGAGCAGGCCCAGTTAGATTTTGGACTGATATGCAAAACACCACAGCTGGGAATATCTTTGGGAAGAATGATGTTTCCCCCATGAAGTAATGAAGGGAGCTGCTGGAAAAACAGGAAATTACAGACATAAAAGGTTTGCATGACACAGTTATTGGCACTCAGTTAATTTACAGTAAATCATTATTTTTACAAACAGCTTGCATTACACAAGCCAGGGGGGTGCATACACAAATATTTCAAGCCTTTGTAAATGTCTTTGACTTCATTAACATCAGTCATGAAGAAATAGAAACAGTATGGTGTTCCACAGTAAATCTGTTAAGATTCATCTGTTCTGGAAACATGGGGGGCGGGGGGGCAATATATAAGACCACAAAGTTGAACTAGTCAAGATACAATTTGGGATCGTTTCACCTCAGTCTTCTTTCGGCTGCTCCTGTTAGGGGGCACCACAGCAGATCATCCGTTTCACCCTGTGCTCTGTATCTTCTTCTATCACACAAACTACCTGCATGTCCTACCTCACTACATCCGTCAACCTCTCTTGGCCTCCCTCTTGTCCTCCTGCCTTGTGGCTCCATCCTCAGCATCCTTCTCCCTATAGATCTTGGCTCCTTCCTCTGCACCTCTCAATCTCTCCTCTCTGACTTTTTCTCCAAACCGTCCTACCTGTGCTGTCCCTCTGATATGTTCATTCCTAGTCTGTCCATCCTTTTCACACTCAAGGAAGTCACAGTATCTTCAGCTCCGCCTCCTGTCTTTTTGTTAGTGCCACCTCCTCTAAATCAAAACAACATAGCTGGTGTCGCTACTGTCTTGTAAACTTTCCTTTTCGGTCTTGCAAGGACAGTCTTCTATAATAAATCACTCCTGCTGCTCTACACCCTGTCTGTGCTCATTTCTTCACATCTCTACCTGGTTATAGTTAAGAATGTAATAGCTCCTTCATTCAGATTTCTTTAAATCAAAGATGTTGCTGCTCTTATCTGTGGGTGCCCTCTGACCTCATGTAATCTGGTTTCTGTTCTAACACTTAATTGATTTTGTCATAATTCCTCAATATGAGCAGTGTTATTACTCTGTAATGTTTCATGGGTTAAATTGAGTCACCAACTGTCACTGGACCCTCTGGAGGCCACCACACCATGAGGTACCAAATTCTCACTGAGAGCCTTTATCTTCCATATGTAAGGCTTTTACGACTCACAACCTGGAATATTAGTGTTTGTGCTGCCAAGATTGTTTTTTATGGCGACTGTTATTGCAACCCACAATATTTTATACAGTCTGTTTATGTTACAGAGATCTGTGGAGACTTTGGCATTCGCCCGATTATTTGTGTTGCACTTGTTGTGTGGGCCGCTGAAGAGGAGGGTACTGCTGGCCCACCACCACCAGAGGGCGCCCTGCCTGGAGTGCGGGCTCCAGGCACCAGAGGGCGCTACCGCATCATGGGAGTAATCTGGGTGACAGCTGTCACCCATCACCAAACACAGCTGTTTCTACTCAGCACCGAGGTATATCAGGAGGACGGCGTCTCCACCTCAGTGCCGAGATATCGCCTAAGACCAAGGTAACATTCTCTGCAGCATATTCTGTGATTGACAAACTTGTTAAACCTTTCAGGACTGGTGACTACTGAGACCCTCCTTCTTTGGATAAGTACTCACCTTCCTGCTGAACTTTGCCAAGAGTGGAGGCGGCTTCTCCCCTCTCTGTACTGGGTGCGTTCATCCACTCCTGTGTGTTCTTGCTCTCTCCTGCCAGCAGTACCGGATCCGACGAGCGGAGGCAGTGGCCACCTGGGAATTCGGGACTTGGCGGTTCCAGTATTTCCAGGGTTCGGTGGCAGTGGAGATCTGGGTGGTTCCGGTTCGACTGAGACGGACGTCTCCTATCTTCGAGCCTGCCTACACGACACCAGCGGATTCGACCCTAAACATTGTGTTTGTTATACTACTCGTGCTTGTTTCAGTAGTAAATCTTGTTTTTTACTTCCTCCATTGTCCATTCATTGCGCCCCCTGTTGTGGGTCCGTGTTCCTACACTTTCACAACAGCACTTTTGAAATACAATGGCAGCTGCTTTACATATGGCATAAAGACAACACAGAGAAGACTGCAGGAAAAAAAGATGAAAACCACACTGAATTGTCTCTTCTAGATTGGACTGCTGCAGTGTTCTATTTTCTGGATTACCGCAGTCCAGCATTAGGGATCTCCAATTGGTTCAAAATGCTGCTGCCACACTTCTGACAGGAAGCAGAAAGTTTGACCACATTACACCCGTTTTGGCATCTCTTCACTGGCTTCCTGTCCCTGTGAGATCAGATTTTAAGGTTCTGCTACTAACCTATAAAATTGTTCATGGACTAGCCCCTCTACTTAGCTGACCTAATTAAACCCTATGTACTGGCCCGGGCTCTGCGTTCTCAGGGTGCAGGACTACTTTGTGTCCCGAGAGTGAATAAAAGTCTGCGGGTCATAGAGCTTTCTCTTATCGTGCCCCTGTTCTGTGGAATGATCTTCCTGCATCAATGAAACAGTCAGACTCTGTAGAGACTTTCAAGTCCAGACTTAAGATGCACTTATTTTCCCTTTTGTATGGCTAGCATACTGGCATAGTATGGTACTATGCTTTTTATCCTTTTAAATTCATTTTATTAGGAAAGGGAGCAGGCTGTGGCCTCAACTTTATCTAAAGTCTGGGTCTTTTAGTGAAGTTTAGGGCTAGTGGCCAGCGATCACCTTAGTATTTCTTTTATTTTCTTGTTGCTTAATTGCTGACAAATTATACTGTATTTGTTGTCTTTCCGATGCCTGATTCTGTTTTTTCTTTCTGTTAGAGGTGTGGCTCCATCCAGAGATGGGGGTGGTGTCTACTTCTGCAGTCCTCCCTTCATGTGCACTGGCAAAATTTCCTGCATATTCGTTTTGTAAACTGTTTTGTAAATTGTGTCCGTAGCATAGCCCAAGCAGAGGGTCACCCCTTTGAGTCTGGTCTGCTTGAGGTTTCTTCCTCAAATCTTCAGAGGGAGTTTTTCCTTACCACTGTCACATGTGTGCTTGCTCTGGGGGTTGGTCAGGTTAGACCTTACTTGTGTGAAGTGCCTTGAGGAAACTTTGTTGTGATTTGGCACTATATAATTTAAAATAAATTGAAATGGGATTAATCAAATCAAATAGACCAACAAAAACAATGTTGTTGTAGTACATGAATAAATGGTGGCAATTTTAAATAAGAAAAATGACTGCATTGAAACACAGCCCCCTGAATCTAAATAAGTGATTCACTTTTTGACTGATTGATTTCAGTCTTCATTCTCCCGTTAAAGTTCAGAGTTCATTGTGATACTCTTGCAAAGCTTTTCACGTGAGCATATAACTTTGTGAGGTTAAAAACAATATCCATTTGTCTGAAAGTGGAGCATGGTATAACGGATAAATGTGCCAGTTTGAACTTTACATTTGGTTTACAAGTTATTGATATTATAATACCAATTCAGAACAAGAAAGTTATGCAATGGTATTCATGCTATTCTAACAACAGGTGGCTTCTCCTTCTGGACCTCTTCTTTGCTGCACTTTATGCTATTTATGTGGTTTGGGGCAGCACTACAATGCCTCTGCCCCAAAAGTGGGGAAGAGGCATCCCCAGTGTTTATGTGCCGTAGTAGTAAATGCCTGACGTTTTATCATGGAAGATGAATGTCTACATTAAACTTTATTTATCAGAGTTGTATCAGATTGCATTGTATTGCACCAAATTCCATCAAAATGTTCAATAATAAAAGGTTAAACAAGGTGCCTAACATAGTTTAACCTAAGTGCAGCATTGTCAATAGCCTATAGAGTCAAATATTATAGCCTATATCAGTGGCATTTTTATAATGTCCCAAAGATGTCACATAACCTTCAGTCAAGTCTGGGAGAATCTGCTGGATGTCACTCTATGGAACAGCCTTCGGTCTTTATCAGCAAGCATCCAGTCACACAACCGATCTATCCAGCCCTTTTGAATGTAACCACCATCTGTCTGCCACAGCCACCTGAAAGGTGTAGAACCCTTTGGCCTGCTTCAGCCACTGGGGTCATCAACACTGAGGCACCAGTGTGTTGGGTCATATCCCAAGAAACATCCCAAATGGCCAAAATGTCATAGCTGATGTTTCCTCACAGTGCAAGTGATAGCCCTCATCTGAGTTTACTTAATTCACCATTAATTTAACACAAAGTAATTCCAGTGGTACTCAAGGATCCTCCAAAGGGATCTAGCAACAAAAAAATGCTGTTGCCTTAAGTCACTGGTTTGCATCCAATTCTCACAACCATACAGTGAAACAGGAAGCATGACGACCATAAAGACTTGGACCTTCATTCCCCTACAAAGGGATTGGCATTGCCATACACCTCTGTCTAGCAAGTTCATGATTCCATAATCTTTTTGCATCTCTTGAGCTCAAAGGTCAAGGATTCAGAGACATGAATGTCACAGCTTACATAAGTGAATGTCTCTTAAAGTTTGATGCTTTGTCTGATGCTCAAGTCCAGGAACTCATTGAAATCCTGGATCGGAGTCTTGATCCTGAGCAATCGCAAATCCAGATACTCAGTTTCCTCACTTATTCCTCAACTGCTTCAATCAGCAAATCCATTATTTCCACAAAGATCACAGTGTCATCCGCGAAGTCCAGTTCAAGTAAACCTAGCCTCACCCACAAAGGCACCTAAAATGCTGGTTTCCACATGTCTACCCCATGCCCAGTCCACAGTGTAGGAACCGGACACAGCCTTGTTTGGAACATTATTAATCACTATTTCTTTTGGTTTTAACTGGTTTGGGAACAATAATTTTAATCTGGAAGCCAAAACCAGAAAAGTTAAAATACAGATTATGTTGTGGTGTGAAACAAGTGATTCCATTCAAAATGGCATGAGATCAACTTAGTCAGTTCATCAACACTAACAGAGTTGAGTTATGCTTATACTGTGATGGATTTACATCTGTTGGAAGTGGAACCATGTGCACTTGCTGCAGTGTTAACTTGACACATTTTCTGCTACATTTACTGTGTTAGTACCTCTGATTTGAGCTCCGTCATATCACTGTTTTTACAACATAGCAGCGTGGAATAAATAGTTATTAATTCATAACACAGGTACAATTTATACAAAATATGAATCAGAACCAGGCAAACTGAAACAATGCACTGTAACCCCCCACCCCAAACAAGCTAACCAACAAAAATCTGAAGACTACACTAAATGGAGAAACAGTCTGCTGATATACTGTATGTGGAAGCAAGAACACAGCTTACATCATAATGGGGTTTTTGAGAAAAGCTGCAGCAGCAAAGTACATCAACATCAAGGTGTTAATGACAGCAATTCGGCAGCAACTGGGAGAATGTATTGACTACTCAAACAGTGTTTATATCATGTCCTTGGTGAGAGAATACAGAAAAAAATGTGAGTGGCTCTGCATGCGGGCCTAATAATGAGTACACTGAGCAACAGGCTTGGATTATGACAAAAAGACAATACCCAAATCAACACTACAAATAAAATCTTATTTTCCACAAATAACTGATTACAATGAATACACTGATATTTTTTTTCCTCATATTCTAATAAAGTTGAAATATTCTAAACTAATCAGACATGTGAGAGATTTAAGAATTGTTAAGTCTGTGGAGACTGATTTATTTGCAAGAATAAAAACCTATGTCGAGGTGTTGTATGTCTCATTTATTTGTCTTATTTCTCGTATCTTGATTAGGCTTCTTCAAAATTTCTGGTAAATGTCATAAAAGCAGCTTTTTGGTCATAACCAGGCTCAGTGGAATAATTTGCTGGCCTGCCAATATCCCTTCCATAGGGACTCAGAATTTCTTATCGTCTTCACACGATGGGATCCGGGGATAAGCACTGACGCCATTGGGGCTCAGAACCTATATAGGACAATATTTCTGCTTCTGAATGGGACGGTGTGTCGAAACCTTTGACTACCATTGTCCAACTACCAGTGGACCTAACTATATTTAAGAATATGTTTATGGTTATGTTCTTATAGTTTTTGTCAGTGTCAGAAGATTTAGTCAGGACAATGTTTAGACTCAGCAGATCGAGGAAGATTAAAATGTTCCATTTCTTGTAGATTGCCTAAGTCAGCTTGAGAACCACAGTACTGTCATGATATTTAAGATATTGTATCAATGTGTACTGATAAATGTATGAATGATATATATGAACTGGTTGGAGCTCCTATGAATGTCAAATTTTAAAATTACTTTATGAAATGGCGTTAGTTACAAAGATTCATGACATATACTTTATTGATCTCACAGTGGAGAAATTATGTTTACACTCCAGTTACCTCAGACAGCAATTAGTCCACAATTATTACTTGTTTACCGTAATAATGCCACACATCAGAATTAAAGACAGCACATACACATTTGACATAGTTTATGTGCACTAAGTTTGAAGAAGTCCGCTATCCGAATTGAGGCAAGTGGGTGAAGGCCACGCAGCAACCCTGAGATGCGCCACCGTCAGCTTGGGGGGAAGAACGGGGGCTGCAGCTAAAACTGCACCACCCGCGCCAAAGGGGAAAGGAGTGACGTTAGCAGGCGCCGGAGAGGGGAGTGTTGATGGGGCATAGGAGGCGGGTGGGGGGGAGGGAATGGAGCATGCTTCAGTCCTGTGAAAAGCAGTTTATTGTCTTTGTGAGTTGAGATAAGAAACGGTCAATGTTCCCCAGGCCGAAAAAAAATTCCTCTGGAGGAAAACAGTTGGGTAATTTGACCTTCAGGCTTGATAAGCCTGCAGTGTTGTGGTTTGAGCATTGAAAAACACTCTTTAACAGTTCACTTGCACAACCAAATCCCAATTATGAATTAAGAATATTCCCAATTATGAATTAAGAATGTTCACCGGCCTCTGAAATCTTCAGCTTCAACTGCAAGGCATGTATCTGCTCCAAGATGTCATCCAATTTGCATCTGAGTTCAAGAGTCATCGCAGTCTGAAAATGCACTGCCTTCCCAACCTTGTTAATCACGACGGACAAGCGAGGGGCCGTGGTTCTTGATGCCGCCGTCTTGCCAATTTTCTGGTAGATCAGGGCAGCACATAAGCCAAAAAGTACCAGCCCTGCTACCATAAGACCAAAAATGAATAAATCCTCGACGTCCTCAACAGAGAAAGGCACCAAGCATGCCACACACCAGGAACTCCAGGAGTTGAGAACATAGCCCGCAGGATACGTTCCATCTGGGCAGGTAGGATCCCCCGGTCCTGACCTTCTTGTAGAAAAAAAATGGTGTCAATAGCATTCAGAGACCAACTGATCAATTCCATGGTTAATCCAATAGTAGTCCAATAGATCCAGAATCCAATATAATTTGAGGAATTCACAGTCTGGTGAAGTAGGGACTTGAAGGTTAAAAGCAGTGAACAGAGATAAGGGAGAGTGGAGGAGATGCGACCGCCCTCCTGGGAGTCCCAAGCTGGAAATGTATATGTATATTTTTATACATAAGTATTCATATGTATATTTAACTAAATTGAAACAAAAAATAAATGTAAGTTACTGGGCATTCCTGAAAATTGCAATCTTTTATTTGCACTGTACTAAAAATAATATTGCATTCAACACTGCATAATCAGAACACGAATGCTTATGTTGTGAACACCGGAATTTATGTTAAAAAAAAAAATCACAAAAAGTATGTGGTGATTAAATTTGCATGCAGATTATAGTTATATCTAGTAGTTAATTTCAGTGGAATCTAGAGATTTTCAATATCTATTAACATTGGCTAAAAAAAAGTTGCTGTATTATGTCACAAAAATATGCAAAAAATAGTTTGGGACACCACAGCTGTTTTCCCTATTAAAACAAACAAATAGAACTAAAAATTTCCCCATCAAGAACCTTGACATGTACTATCTATTTCACATACTAGAAGTAAAAACTGCAGTCTCATTTTAGGGTGGGCACTAAAGGGATAAAATATGACACATATGACATAATTTCTCTTCTTCCAGGGACAGAAACACAGCACTTTCTCTGGGTTTTGGGGGAAATTACACACAAAGTGAAAATGCAAAGAAAAAGTGATGGTGCAGTGAAAAGTGGACACTTGTTGCGATTTGTTTATGACCCAGTGTCACAGACCGAATGGTCCCCCGCTAAAATTGGTCCAGCCTGCCTTCACTGCGCATGCATCATTTGGGATCACAGCAGCACATCTTAGTCTGACTCTCTACACCCAAAGCGATCAAAGGGAAAAATGTGATTATTAACCATCAGATGACAAATTAAAAACTCTGAAATCATTCTAAAGTCAGTTTTAAGCAGAAATGAGTGCAAGTGATTGTTGTACAAAAGCTTCAGATAGCTGTCGCTGAGATAGATGCTGACTGGAGTGCAGTTTTAAGCAGAAATGAGGTGATAATCGGTGGATCGCGGCTGATATTGCATGCGCAGTGAAGCCAGGGTGGACCGATTTTTAGGGGGGACCGTTCGGTCTGCAACACCGGAGCTCAAACGTGTTGAGGCAATTGTGCAGGAGAGAGAACACAACTACTCCAGTTAGCTGTGTAAGCTAACACTTACCAACATGACCTCTCCCATTTGCGTCATCTTCCCTTCTCCACTGGGAACCGAAAAAAAAACTGCCCTTTTCGCAACTGCTTCTGTGATTGCAGCCAAAAATAAAACAGTACACCATTTTCCCAGTTTCACCATTTTTTGTTTGTGGGAGGAGACTGATACCTGGGTGGAGTGTGGGAGTGTCAGCACAAACCATTCAGAGGATGGGGTTTACAACGGAAACTGTTTTAAACCGGCATGTCTTAAACCAGCAGGTCCACTAGGTGACAGTGAGTATGCTTTTAAGTTTACCGAGGTGGGCTGAATGGGTTGTGCTGAAAGTCACACACTCTGCCCGGTAAGGGTGTAACGATACCTGTATTTGTATTGAACCATTTCGGTACGGGACATTCGGCTTGGTACAGGGCTGTTCACGGGTGAGTTCGCGTTGCGTCTGTTTACATTCAGCGTTGCCAATTTGGCGACTTTCTCGCTAAATCTGGTGCTTTCCAAACTCTATTAATGACTTATTTTCTCAAAAGCGGCTAGCGACAAATCTAGCTACTTTCCTGGCGTTACCGGAGACTTTTCTGATGTTTGGCGACTGGAAGTGAAAGTCTCTGTTGTCACCGAGAGGCAGCGGGTCTCCTCCTCCTCCGCCTGCAGCAGCCTGTAAAGCGCTGAGCAGAGGGATATCTCCGCTCACAAACCTCACTCAGCCTACTGACCTTGTTTGCTGCACTGTAAACTGTAAAGTCCCCAGACTTTTGAGAAGCCCTGGCCTTGAGAAGTTATTTTATTTTAATAAGTGATGGCCAGTTTTAATGGCAAAATAAATAAACAAACCAAGAATCAAGTTTATTTGTGGTTCGAAATATTTTAAAGGTGGTTTTACTCACTTTTTTGCCTCTCCCACAATGTTTTGTTTTCAAAACTTCATTTTAAAACATATATGAACAAACATTAAACAAACAGGTAAGGCCACAATAACATTCACAATATTATTATAAATAGAAAGAGATACAAAATAAAATAATTTGTACAAAAGTAAAGAGATTCTTTGACATTAATTCTCTTTAAAAAGTTCCTTGTAGTGTGTGACAGTTTTGGACAAGTTAATTTTTCTGGCAAAAAACATGAAGGTTGAATAAAATTGAACAGGGCTTCTTGCTGGAACCATTGTGCTGCGCTTTACTTACAGAAAGGTTTTGTTAAAAGCTGTTTACTAGGAATTTGCGCCTTGGGGCAACTGTTTGTTGTGATTTGGCGCTATATAAGAAAAAAGTTGATTGATTGATTGAATTTATTTTTTAGAATATTTCATACATTTGTTGTTTATTTGAGAACATTTTATTTAACTTATTACCAGGCAGCACATTGCAATTATTTTATTTTCCTGTTTGTATAATGTTACAATAAATTGTTGGTTTAAATAACAAGCAAATTTCGATTTTGCATTTTGTTCCCATACTGTACCAATAATTAACTGAACCGTGACCTCAAAACCGAGGTACGTATCGAACTGTGATTTTTGTGTATCATTACACCCCTACTGCCCGTGGATTCTCTGCCGTGTTCGTGCTGGCTGTCCCCATATGTGGTCACATCCCCCAATATCACATAGGGATTCAAACAAGACTGTGCTGCCCTATTGGTAATCATTTTACTGTTGTGTTCTGATCATATGGAAACAAACTGTAGTTAAGAGCACCGTCGCTGTTAAGTTATACCAGTTCAGCCTGTCTTGTTAGTAATTAACCCATGCGCTCTGTGTTAGATTTGTAGTGATATTGGGCCAATTAATGATCAATAATTTGGTCTTTAGTGGACTGCTTCCTCGCTGTGTTGTCTGTGTGACTCAGAGCTGGTTGGCAGTCAGTGGTGCTGATGAGTAAGCAGCAGAGTTTCACAGTCAATATGCTGGAAGGAGCGGATCAATACATTATAAATCTAAGCAGGAATGTTTTTCGTTTTTGTTCATTGTCACTTGTGCTCTATCTTTAGTCCTCATTATGATATTTCAACCTTTTTTCAGTTTGTTATTAGATGCAATATTCTTTAAGTAAAAGAAAAAGTGTTTGAGTGATTAGTGTAATAAAATATTTTTTTTCTGTCTTTTCACAGTAATTTCCCAAGTGGGTGTTGCACATCACTAAAATCAATACTGTGAAATCCATTTTCTGTCACAAAGTTAACTCAGTTTTCATTCTCATTCTCATGATGTTCCCATCTACCAGTTTTAATGTATTTTGATTTTGTGCATTGAAAGATCCAAAAGGAAATATCAAAAACATAAAAAAAACATTAAAGATTGGAGCTTTGAATTGCTGTTTTGTTATGGCAGAAAAAGAAAGAGGGCATTTTAAATCTTAAAACATATTTAAGGATTCAAGGATTCAAAAGTAGTTTACCTCCCTGAGCCTGGTTCTGCTGGAGGTTTCTTCCTGTTAAAAGGGAGTTTTTCCTTCCCACTGTAGCCAAGTGCTTGCTCACAGGGGGTCGTTTTGACCGTTGGGGTTTTACATAATTATTGTATGGCCTTGCCTTACAATATAAAGCGCCTTGGGGCAACTGTTTGTTGTGATTTGGCGCTATATAAAAAAATTGATTGATTGATTGATTGATATGCACATAGGAACATGTTCCCTGCACAATGAAATGTGTTTACTGCATTTTACCCATCCTAATTGCCAGTTAGGAGCAGAGGTCGCCTTTTTGGCGCCCGGGGACCAGCTCCAGATGTACATCCCTGCCCTAGGTCACGAGCAGGGCTGAGCAAACCTTGACCGGCCTCATGACAAACAAACAATAACACACACAACACACATAAGCCAGCCCGGTACATGAACACACATAAAAGCACACACAAGGGAAGAATTGGGAAAAGAAAAACCTCCATTGCTGCTGTGTTGAACTCACGCAGCAGCACTGGAGAAAAAAAAAACCCATAGCACAGGAAAACAGTAAACAAATCACAGCAGACAACAGACGACAGCCGAGACTTGAATTTGTCCAGTGTTCAGACAGACAGCCCGGAAGGCCGCCCTTGGCGCCATCAACAGGCCTTATCTGTCCATCCTGGGGGGGGATCCCAGTCCTGAATCAGTCCACCAGAGTCTCAAGGTCCCACAGTCAACATCTCATGACTGGGAGGAGGGAGAAGACAAAGAGGCGGGGGAGACGAGGAGCGAGGCATCAGGAGTGTTCCTCGGGGGGAGGATTTTATCCCAGCGGCCTTGAAGGGCATCTGGTGTTTGGAAACCAATAGATATCCAGATTAACAGACGCCTGAAAGATTCCACCGTCTGAAACTTCAGAGTGACTCCCAAATACATCTGAATAGAGGAGAGGAGATGTGGTCATTACTGACGATCAAAGCGGTTTTCCAGTGCAGCCATTCCCCCCGAGATGGATTCCAACATGCGGTTAACACCCGCCGACTGAGCTGACACTGCCCTTCCAATCGAATCAATCATGTGGGGCAGCCTGGACGGGCCAATTAATGCCGCCTCCACCTTCTTAATTTTCCGGTAAACCAGTGCTATGGCCGCTCCACACAGCAGAAACCCGGTCACCACAGCTCCAAATAAGTAAACATCTTCAACGTCCTCCACAGACATGTACAGGCACATGACTTGCCACCTCCGCCAGCTGTCCATCACGTAACCCACCACGTGTCCCGGCAGGACAGGTCAGGTCCTCTGCTCCCGAGTGTCTTGTAGAAAAAATAGTGTCAGTTGCATTCAGAGACCACTTGATCAGATCCATTTTGCTGTTTTCCATAGGAGCAGGGCTGGCAGCCTCACAGACAAACACGCTACAGTAGCAGGAAAGTTGGGGAGGGAGGAGGAAAGAAAAATGCGACCGAGAGCAAGAAGGCAAAAAAAGATAATTAAAGATAAAGATAATTACTGCAAAGCACAGAGGAATGTGTCATCCCAGTGCTTCATCTGGAGGCTTTCTTCAAAAGAAAAGTGCTCCATATCAGATTTGTTTATTTGACAACAGCACACTTATGATATACGAGGTCTGTGAGAAAAGTATCGGACCTTTTTTTTTTTTTCAAAAACTATATGGATTTGAATCACGTGCGATGACATCAGATAAGCTTGAACCCTCGTGGGCATGCGAGAGTTTTTTCACGCCTGTCGGTTACGTCATTCGCATGTGGGCAGGCTTTGAGTGAGGAGTGGTCCACCCCCCTCATCGGAATTCCTTTGTCTGACTTCTTCCTGAGAGACTGGCGCTTTGCTTTATCAAAATTTTTTCAGAACCTGTGAGGCAGATCGAAGTGGACACCATTTGAGAAATTCAGCTGGTTTTTGGTGAAAATTTTAACGGCTGATGATAGATTATGGAGTGCTACTGTCGCTTTAAGGACTTCCCACGGAGTGGGACGTCGCGCCGCGCTCTGAGGCACCGTCGTCAGCCTGTTTCGAGCTGAAAACCTCCAAATTTAAGCCTCTGTTGACCCAGGACGTCGTGAGAGAACAGAACTTTCAGAAGAGGTCGGGATCAGGAGTTTATCCGGACATTCCACTGTTAAAGGAGATTTTGTAATGAAAGACGTGCGGACGGATTGGCGCGTCGGCAGGCAGCCGGCACGGCGCGCCACCACAGGAAAAACACCTCCGTTGGAAGCCTTAAGGACAAGTTGGAACATGTCCAGCTGTTAAACAGTTTCTCAGATACTCACTCTACTGAAAGCCATCAAAAGCCACCTGGTTTTTACAAATGGTTATCAACACGGAGGTGCGACGTCCCACTCCGTGGGAAGTCCTTAAAGCGATAGTAACACTCCATAATCTCTCATCAGCTGTTAAAATTTTCACTGAAAAACAGCTGAATTTCTTGAATGGTGTCCACTTTGATCTGCCTCACAGGTTCTGAAAAAATTTTGATAAAGCAAAGCGCCAGTCTCTCAGGAAGAAGTCAGACAAAGGAATTCTGATGAGGGGGGTGGACCACTCCTCACTCAAAGCCTGCCCACAGGCGAATGACGTAACCGACAGGCGTGAAAAAACTCACGCATGCGCACGAGGGTTCAAGGTTGGCTGATGTAATCGCACGTGATTCAAATCCATATAGTTTTTGAAAAAAATAAAAAGGTACGTTATTTTTCTAACAGACCTCGTACAACTATAAAAAGCACTCTTCCTGAGCAGGAACATAGCGTGTGTCCAATCTGCCATCACATGTGAGTTTTTATTCCCTAATGTGGTACAACCCCAATTACAATGAAGTTGGGACGTTGTGTAAAATGTACGAGGTCTGTCCGTAAAGTATAGGTCCTTTTTATTTTTTTCTAAAACTATATGGATTTCATTCATATGTTTTTACGTCAGACATGCTTGAACCCTCGTGCGCATGCGTGAGTTTTTCCATGCCTGTCGGTGACGTCATTCGCCTGTGAGCACTCCTTGTGGGAGGAGTTGTCCAGCCCCTCGTCGGAATTCCTTTGTCTGAGACGTTGCTGAGAGACTGGCGCTTTGTTTGATCAAAATTTTTTCTAAACCTGTGAGACACATCGAAGTGGACATGGTTCGAAAAATTAAGCTGGTCTTCAGTGAAAATTTTAACAGCTGATGAGAGATTTTGAGGTGATACTGTCGCTTTAAGGACTTTTCACGGTGCGAGACGTCGCGCAGCGCTCTCAGGCGGCGTCATCAGCCTGTTTCAAGCTTAAAACCTCCACATAGCAGGCTCTATTGATCCAGGACGTCGTGAGAGAACAGAGAAGTTTCAGAAGAAGTCGGTTTCAGCATTTTATCCGGATATTCCACTGTTAAAGGAGATTTTTTTAATGAAAGACGTGCGGGCGGATTGCAGCGTCGGCTCGCAGCCGCCACGATGCTCCGCCACAGGAAAAACACCTCTGTTGGAAGCCTTGAGGACACGTTGGAACATCTCCAGCTGATAAACAATTTCTCATATACTCACTCCACTGAAAGCCATCAAAAGCCAACTGGATTTTACAAATGGTTATCAACACGGAGGTGTTTTTCCTGTGCCGTTAAATCTCCTTTAACAGTGGAATATCCGGATAAAATGCTGAAACCGACTTCTTCTGAAACTTCTCTGTTCTCTCACGACGTCCTGGATCAATAGAGCCTGAAATGTGGAGGTTTTAAGCTTGAAACAGGCTGATGACGCTGCCTGAGAGCGCAGCGCGACGTCTCGCACCGTGAAAAGTCCTTAAAGCGACAGAATCACCTCAAAATCTCTCATCAGCTGTTAAAATTTTCACTGAAAACCAGCTTAATTTTTCGAACCATGTCCACTTCGATGTGTCTCACAGGTTTAGAAAAAATTTTGATCAAACAAAGCGCCAGTCTCTAAGCAACTTCTCAGACAAAGGAATTCCGACGAGGGGCTGGATGACTCCTCCCACAAGGAGTGCTCACAGGCGAATGACGTCACCGACAGGCATGGAAAAACTCACGCATGCGCACGAGGGTGCAAGCATGTCTGACGTAAAAACATATGAATGAAATCCATATAGTTTTTGAAAAAAATAAAAAGGACCTATACTTTACGGACAGCCCTCGTAAATAAAACAATACAATGATTTCCAAATCCTCTTCAACATATATTCATTTGAATGCACCACAAAGACAAGATATTTAATGTTCAAACTGATAAACTTTATTGTTTTTGTGCAAATACAACCCCTGGCAAAAATTATGGAATCACCGGCCTCGGAGGATGTTCATTCAGTTGTTTAATTTTGTAGAAAAAAAGCAGATCACAGACATGACACAAAACTAAAGTCATTACAAATGGCAACTTTCTGGCTTTAAGAAACACTATAAGAAATCAGGAAAAAAAATTGTGGCAGTCAGTAACAGTTACTTTGTTAGACCAAGCAGAGGGAAAAAAAATATGGAATCACTCAATTCTGAGGACAAAATTATGGAATCATGAAAAACAAAAGAACGCTCCAACACATCACTAGTATTTTGTTGCACCACCTCTGGCTTTTATAACAGCTTGCAGTCTCTGAGGCATGGACTTAATGAGTGACAAACAGTACTCTTCATCAATCTGGCTCCAACTTTGTCTGATTGCTGTTGCCAGATCAGCTTTGTAGGTTGGAGCCTTGTCATGGACCATTTTCTTCAACTTCCACCAAAGATTGTCAATTGGATTAAGATCCGGACTGTTTGCAGGCCATGACATTGACCCTATGTGTCTTTTTGCAAGGAATGTTTTCACAGTTTTTGCTCTATGGCAAGATGCATTATCATCTTGAAAAATGATTTCATCATCCCCAAACATCCTTTCAATTGATGGGATACGAAAAGTGTCCAAAATATCAACGTAAACTTGTGCATTTATTGATGATGTAATGACAGCCATCTCCCCAGTGCCTTTACCTGACATGCAACCCCATATCATCAATGACTGTGGAAATTTACATGTTCTCTTCAGGCAGTCATCTTTATAAATCTCATTGGAACGGCACCAAACAAAAGTTCCAGCATCATCACCTTGCCCAATGCAGATTCGAGATTCATCACTGAATATGACTTTCATCCAGTCATCCACAGTCCACGATTGCTTTTCCTTAGCCCATTGTAACCTTGTTTTTTTTCTGTTTAGGTGTTAATGATGGCTTTCGTTTAGCTTTTCTGTATGTAAATCCCATTTCCTTTAGGTGGTTTCTTACAGTTCGGTCACAGACGTTGACTCCAGTTTCCTCCCATTCGTTCCTCATTTGTTTTGTTGTGCATTTTCGATTTTTGAGACATATTGCTTTAAGTTTTCTGTCTTGACGCTTTGATGTCTTCCTTGGTCTACCAGTATGTTTGCCTTTAACAACCTTCCCATGTTGTTTGTATTTGGTCCAGAGTTTAGACACAGCTGACTGTGAACAACCAACATCTTTTGCAACATTGCGTGATGATTTACCCTCTTTTGAGAGTTTGATTATCCTCTCCTTTGTTTCAATTGACATCTGTCGTGTTGGAGCCATGATTCATGTTAGTCCACTTGGTGCAACAGCTCTCCAAGGTGTGATCACTCCTTTTTAGATGCAGACTAACGAGCAGATCTGATTTGATGCAGGTGTTAGTTTTGGGGATGAAAATTTACAGGGTGATTCCATAATTTTTTCCTCAGAATTGAGTGATTCCATATTTTTTCCCTCTGCTTGGTCTAAAAAAGTAACCATTACTGACTGCCACAATCTTTTTTCTTGATTTCTTATAGTGTTTCTTAAAGCCAGAAAGTTGCCATTTGAAATGACTTTAGTTTTGTGTCATGTCTGTGATCTGCTTTTTTTCTACAAAATTAAACAACTGAATGAACATCTTCCAAGGCCGGTGATTCCATAATTTTTGCCAGGGGATGTAGTAGCTGTAAACTGTGAGGATATTAATCTCATATTTCAAAATAACCCACAGTCTTTTGGCCCATGCCAGTACGTAAGTGCTAGGTAGCATTACTTCTTTCTTTTTTTGCCCAAAGCACAGCTTACACCCCTGTCCAGGGTGTACTCTGCCTCACACCCTACGAATGTTGGGATAAGCTCCAGCCCCTCTGTGACCCTAAATCCCCACAATCCAAAAAAAGTTTTTTCCCTCTGCTTGGTCTAAAAAAGTAAGTTTTTTTCTTGATTTTATATAGTGTTTCTTAAAGCCAGAAAGTTGCCATTTGAAATGACTTTAGTTTTGTGTCATGTCTGTGATCTGCTTTTTTCTACAAAATTAAACAACTGAATGAACATCGTCCGAGGCCGGTGATTCCATAATTTTTGCCAGGGGTTGTATTTGCTCATTTTGAAATGGATACCTGCAACATGTTTCAAAAAAGTTGGGACAGTGGTATGTTTACCACTGTGTTACATCACCTTTCCTTCTAACAACACTCAGTAAGCGTTTGGGAACTGAGGACACTAATTGTTGAAGCTTTGTAGGTGGAATTCTTTCCCATTCTTGCTTGATATACTACTTGAGTTGTTCAACAGTCCGGGGTCTCCGTTGTCGTATTTTGCGCTTCATAATGTTTCACACATTTTCAATGGGCGACAGGTCTGGACTGCAGGCAGGCCAGTCTAGTACCTGCACTCTTTTACTATGAAGCCACGTGGTTGTAACACGTGCAGAATGTGGCTTGGCGTTGTCTTGCTGAAATAAGCAGGGACGTCCCTGAAAAAGACGTTGCTTGGATGGCAGCATGTGTTGCTCCAAAACCTGGGTGTACCTTTCAGCATTGAAGGTGCCATCACAGATGTGTAAGTTGCCCATGCCACGGGCACTAACACACCCCCATACCATCACAGATGCTGGCTTTTGAACTTTGTACTGGTAACAGTCTGGATGGTCTTTTTCCTCTTTTGTTTTCCAAAAACAATTTGAAATGTGGACTCATCAGACCACAGCATACTTTTCCACTTTGCATCTGTCCATTTCAAATGAGCTCGGGCCCAGAGAAGGCGGCGGCATTTCTGGATGCTGTTGATGTATGGCTTTCGCTTTGCATGGTAGAGTTTTAACTTGCACTTGTACATGTAGTGACGAACTGTGTTAACTGAAGTATTACTGAGTCCACACAGTAAGATCCTTTACACAATGATGATGGTTTTTAATGCAGTGCTGCCTGAGGGATCGAAGGTCACGGGCATTCAATGTTGGTTTTCAGCCTTGCTGCTTACATGTAGAAAGTTCTCCAGATTCTCTGAATCTTCTGATTATATTATGCAATTGAACGTTGAGAAACATTGTTCTTAAACTGTTGGACTATTTTTTTTCATGCACTTGTTCACAAAGTGGTGATCCTCGCCCCATCTTTGCTTGTGAACAGCTGAGCCTTTTGGGGATGCTCCTTTTATACCCAGTCATGACACACAATTAGTGTCCTCACTTCCCAAAGTCTTATTGAGTGTTGTTAGAAGAAAAGATGATGTAACACAGTGGTAAACACACCACTGTCCCAGGTTTTTTGAAACGTGTTGCAGGCATCCATTTCAAAATGAGAAAATATTTGCACAAAAACAATAAGGTTTATCAGTTTGAACATTAAATATCTTGTCTTTGTCGTGTATTAAATTCAATATAGGTTGAAGAGGATTTGCAAATCATTGTATTCTGTTTTTAATTTGCATTTCACACAATGTCCCAACTTCGTTGGGATTGAGGTTGTAGATTTTGTATGACATATCAGTTGAGTATAGACAGAAACAGCAAAAACAAAGTGTGAGGGACAAAGCTTTTGCTCCATCTGATTGGTTGCCTGAAAAAGTTTTGCAGTAATGTTGCGACACCTTTCTGAAAGTTTCAGGGATTTTCAACTTAAAGTGCTCTGTGTGGCCACACAGAAAACCTGGTGCACTCTGAAAAAATGCCCTGGATATGACACTTTTCTGGAGGCACCTTCATGCACTCTGTTCTCATTTAGAGCGGTTGAAAACAAGACTCCATCACCGAGAAAAAAAACTGTATGAACACCGATCCTCAAGATGGTTTACATTCAGGTGGGATGTGGTACAACTAGGGATGGTATTGAGAACCAGTATAAAGCTGAAACTGGGTTCTGATTGGTCAGAAGTGTTTTTAAATTAATTTTACTAACTGAAGAATAGGTCAACATCTAAACATGTTGATTGATTGTTTTTAACAGCCATTAATAAGAGGTTCATGTCATATCTTAGTAGCAGTGAAACACAGGCTACCTTTGGTTTGAAGCTTTCCAATTCCAATCAGGAAGAGGTAGTCATATTATGTAAACCTTCTTCAAACACTTTTCACAAGTTTGTCATTAATGTACTGATGAGCACAAAATTAGGACTCTCCCCCACCCCCACCCCACCATGAAATTCAACTTTTTCTTCAAAACTAAGAGAAAGGAATTTTCAACATAGCATTTCTAAACATCCAAATTTTATTTTGGATGCTGACATTAAAAATTATTTCACAAAACCAAAAAGTACCAGGGTCAAAATTATTAGGCCTCCGATGGCAATAGTTAATTGTGTGTCCTTTTTGCTGGATACTGGATTTGTTGTAGTTTTCAACAAGTCTCAGGCATGTCTCCTGAGCAGTCCCATCCCATTCTTCTTTGGCAAACAGATTTGATCGTCTTCTGGCATGGACTTCGGTTTTCAGTTCATCCACAGATTTTCAGTGGGATTCAAGTCGCGGCTTTGTGCATGCCAGTCAGTAATATTCACTTTGGTCTTCTGGAGGTAATTCTTCTGTCATTGTTGTGTTTGAAGACAAAGCAATGGCCCAGACCCAGGTTGTCTTTAACAAAAAAAAATCATTATTTCTTCATGATTCCTTCCACCTTGAGCAGATTCACCAGAGCAGAATTTCCCCCCGTCACCGTGTTTTAGTGTGCATGATGTTCTTTGGGTTATACATCTCTTCTTTCTTTCTTCAAACATAAGCAACTTTTCTGTGGCCAAGGAGCTCTAGTTTCTTCTTATCTTCTTCATTATCTTTCTCCATGTTGTCCTTAACATACATCAGTCTGGCTTGAAGGTGTCTCTTCTGCAGAAGTGGAGTTTTTATTGTTTTACAACCTTGCAGTCATCCCTGTCCAGGGCGCTAGTGATAATCTTCTTTGAGACTGCAATTCCCAACTTGGCTAAGTCATTCTCTACTGTCTTGGCTGTTGTTCTGGGGTCTTTAGACACATCTCTCCAGTGGTGGGCACAGCTAACCAAAACATTAGCTTCGTTAACCACTACTCCACTAACTGAAAAGCTAACTTTTATGATGCTAAACTGATAAACCCCATAAAAAATTTAAAAAATTTAAGCTCTACTACTGTCATTTGAGATGTTTGTATGCAGTTATTTTTAATCCCAGTATGAGTTAGCACTCATAGGGCATGAGGCAGGGTACACCCTGGACAGGATGCCAGTCTATCGCAGGGGCACATATAGACAGACAAACACATTCATACAATGCACACCTACGGGCAATTTAAAGCACCTGGAGAGAACCCACACAGAAAGGGGAAAGCATGCAAACTCAGTTTCATAATTAAAAAAAAAAATCAAACAAAATTTGTTAAATGGGAATTTGTGGTGTGTCTATGTAATTGTTTGTGCATCCAGGGCCGCTGGGAACCGTTTGGGTTAGAATAAAGAAAAAGAATAGAATAATAAAAATGAATAAAAACAAGTAAGTATACGATACCAATAAGGTATATTTAAATATTATGCATCAGAATAGGCAAACACACATGTGGAAATATGAGGGGTGATTGGGACGTTTTGAGCCTGACCGGGGGGGGGGGGGTTCTCCATGTTTTGCATTCTGAGAAATCAGCATTTCTTGATAATGTATGAAATTTAGACTCACTGGGTGCAATGTTGGTTTCTCAATTGTCCCTCGTACATTGCAAACTGATGCTTGCTGAGACTACAACCCCTGGCAAAAATTATGGAATCACCGGCCTCGGAGGATGTTCATTCAGTTGTTTAATTTTGTAGAAAAAAAGAAGATCACAGACATGACACAAAACTAAAGTAATTTCAAATGGCAACTTTCTGGCTTTAAGAAACACTATAAGAAATCAAGAAAAAAATATTATGGCAGTCAGTAACGGTTACTTTTTTAGACCAAGCAGAGGGAAAAAATATGGAATCACTCAATTCTGAGGAAAAAATTATGGAATCACCCTGTAAATTTTCATCCTCAAAACTAACACCTGCATGAAATCAGATCTGCTCGTTGACATTGACCCTGTGCCATGACATTGACCCTACGTGTCTTCTTGCAAGGAATGTTTTCGCAGTTTTTGCTCTATGGCAAGATGCATTATCATCTTCAAAAATGATTTCATCATCCCCAAACATCCTTTCAATTGTCCAAAATATCAACGTAAACTTGTGCATTTATTGATGATGTAATGACAGCCATCTCCCCAGTGCCTTTACCTGACATGCAACCCCATATCATCAATGACTGTGGAAATTTACATGTTCTCTTCAGGCAGTCATCTTTATAAATCTCATTGGAACGGCACCAAACAAAAGTTCCAACATCATCACCTTGCCCAACGCAGATTCGAGATTCATCACTGAATATGACTTTCATCCAGTCATCCACAGTCCACGATTGCTTTTCCTTAGCCCATTGTAACCTTGTTTTTTTTCTGTTTAGGTGTTAATGATGGCTTTCGTTTAGCTTTTCTGTATGTAAATCCCATTTCCATTAGGCGGTTTCTTACAGTTCGGTCACAGACGTTGACTCCAGTTTCCTCCCATTCATTCCTCATTTGTTTTGTTGTGCATTTTTCGATTTTTGAGACATATTGCTTTAAGTTTTCTGTCTTGATGCTTTGATGTCTTCCTTGGTCTACCAGTATGTTTGCCTTTAACAACCTTCTCATGTTGTTTGTATTTGGTCCAGAGTTTAGACACAGCTGACTGTGAACAACCAACATCTTTTGCAGCATTGCATGATGATTTACTCTCTTTTAAGAGTTTGATAATCCTCTGCTTTGTTTCAATTGACATATCTCGTGTTGGAGCCATGATTCATGTCAGTCCACTTGGTGCAACAGCTCTCCAAGGTGTGTTCACTCCTTTTTAGATGCAGACTGAGCAGATCTGATATGATGCAGGTGTTAGTTTTGGGGATGAAAATTTACAGGGTGATTCCATAATTTTTTCCTCAGAATTGAGTGATTCCATATTTTTTCCCTCTGCTTGGTCTAAAAAAGTAACCATTACTGACTGCCACAATCTTTTTTCTTGATTTCTTATAGTGTTTCTTAAAGCCAGAAAGTTGCCATTTGAAATGACTTTAGTTTTGTGTCATGTCTGTGATCTGCTTTTTTTCTACAAAATTAAACAACTGAATGAACATCTTCCAAGGCCGGTGATTCCATAATTTTTGCCAGGGGATGTAGTAGCTGTAAACTGTGAGGATATTAATCTCATATTTCAAAATAACCCACAGTCTTTTGGCCCATGCCAGTACGTAAGTGCTAGGTAGCATTACTTCTTTCTTTTTTTGCCCAAAGCACAGCTTACACCCCTGTCCAGGGTGTACTCTGCCTCACACCCTACGAATGTTGGGATAAGCTCCAGCCCCTCTGTGACCCTAAATCCCCACAATCCAAAAAAAGTACAAAACCAGGATGAAACGGTTTACTCTGGCTTGCCTCCTAAAAGGCTGGGTTATGAAGTGCAGACCTGGCAACTGCCTGTCTTGCAAAGTGCAGACCTGGCAATCTGCCTGAAAATGAAAGTAAGGAGCAATACCCAGCTACACCCTTGGCCACAAATTCAACAAACGCTGCTTTTCCTTAAAATTTTTCCCCGGATAGAGCACAATAAAAAAGGTTCAAGCTGTACTCAATAGGACTACCTCGTTTAAAGACATTCACACGATTGAAGCAATTAAGACTACCTTTCCATGTGACTCGTGGAATAATTTTTGGACACTTTTTGAGTAATTTTTTTGTGTACCTCCCACACATATACATTTTTAAACACCATTTCTTCCATGCATGTGCCAGTTAACACAAGGTGTGAAATGACAAACAAGATGCAGCTTTAATTAGTCTTTTAATTCCTTCTAATTACAGCGTGACTCACGTTACACCAAAAGTCCTTTGTTTCCTGAAGGAAGAAAAAAATGATATCTAGAAAATTGAAAATGCAAGGGAAACACTCTAAAAAAAAAAACATACTGTTTAATTTTCCCATTCAGCATGGAAATGCCCATTATTTTATTTGATCAAAAGCTTAATGTGGACTTTTTTTTCAAATCTCGTCCTTCAAAGTTAAAGCCTGAATCAAAAAGCACATGGATATTTTAATTAAAATTGGTAAATCTTTTATATCATCTTTGAAACAATTAAGTGAGTAAAGTCATTTGAGCTGCTGGTTGCAAACTGTGATGCTCATGTGGCATGTGGTAGTTTTAATTCATTGAAGTTGAATTGTGGTCAGGAGCCCCTGGGCTACAGTTCTGCAAAGAGAAGCGATAACACAGACTGACAGAGAGAGTGAAAAAATATAGACTGTGGATAGGTGAGAAAGGACACTAGACGGTGTGGTGTGAGAGGAGTTGTTTCACTAAGGACAGCTGAGATGTGTGTAATGCCGATTATCTACAACCTGTCGTGTTCAAGATGGATGGCTGACAAAAAGTGAGACGGGTTAGTCTGTTGAGGGATTAACTGAGTAGGGAGGATAAATGGAGTAATAACAGGATGGAGAACTGGAGGGGTGGAGAGAGAAAAAGGAGAAACTCATGTGAATTTTGCTGTTTTCTTGTGACTTATGTTGCAGCCAGTATATTAAAGTTATTTGTGGCTCCTCTGCCACAGGCTGGGAAAAAGGAAAATTACCTGTCACCATGAATTCATAATGGCCAAAATGATGAATGACAGTTTTTCCACACAAATATGCGGAATAGATTTTGTTACTCTAACCAGACTGTGTAGTAAAAGATAATGAAAAAGCAAACATCTCAGTCGGCATAGTTTAATAGAGATCTGCTTGGAGGATGTAACTGTTTGTTCTGGCACTAATAACCAGCAGGGATTGTATGACTTTAGATTTCTTAATGTCAGTAGTTCCTGTAGGTCATGAAAGTCACGTTGAGGTCGACTAACCTCTGATGACATCACTGGAGAAGCAAATGTTTTACAGCAATAATCTGTATCTGCAAAAATGAATGCTGATGACTCATAGAACCGTCATTGCAGAACCAAGTACAAACAACTTCAGTGGACTCAACAGCAAGAACAACTGCTGTGTTGCAAATTATTGCAAATTACTCCTTATTACACAGTCTGTTTCAGCCCTTTCCTTCAGGCAGGCAGCTCAGGAGCATTCAGAGTAGAACTACCAGGCTCAGAAACAGCTTCTTCCCTGAGGCTGTCAGATTGTTGAACTCGAGCCGTGCTCCATAGAATTTACCGCATCACATACAGACTTGCCCATGTGCAAAAACCTCCTGTGTGCAATATATGTGCAATATTGGTTTTCACTTCATTCCCAGTGCAATATTATAGTCTATTTGCTGTTCACACTTATGTTTGGTATTAAATATGGCTAATTTTGGCTTTTATTTTATTTTAATAGGTTATATTTATAGTTTTATTTTTTTAAATAACCGGGACCTGAGTACTAATTTTGTACCACTAACATGGAAATGTGAGTTGGCATGACAAATAAAGTTCCTTGAATCCTTGAGTCCTATTGGTTCAATTAATAGGGTTTTAAAAAGGAATAGTTAACACCATCTTTCATGCTTAGTTATCACGTTACACGGTAACATATGTCGTATAGAATTCACATAGAATTCAATTCATGTTTGACCTTTATACCCCCATCACAATAGAGGCCGAATGCTGTCTGTAAGTGCTGACAGCATGCTGTAAGTTCGGCCCACATTCCACAAGTGTCGAGGTGCATTCGACGAAGTCGGACAGCATTCTCAGAGCAATCTAAACAGTCGATTCCTGTGGCTGTCCTGAATGTTTTGCACATGTGCAAAACAGTCAAGGTGCAGTCGAGGTGGAAAAATATCTAACGGCAGTCGGAGTGCAGTCTGACTGCAATCTAAATATTCGTACAGCACGAAACTGCATTTGAAGCATTCTGATCGCATTCGTGGGTGGTTCAAAATGATTATTACCGGTTTTTCGGTTCTAAGCCAAATGTCAAAACTGAACGCACCACGAGTGCACCTCGAGTGCTGCTGGATTATATTTCCTTCACCCACAATCGGACCTCACTTGTACAGCAAAGTAAGTGCATTTGTCATAATCTCACTGCGTTCTGACAGCTGTCTGGGTAATCCTAATGTGTTCCACCTACATTTGTGCCAGGGGCTTAATGTACATGCATGTGCATGAATCATTCGGGGTGGGCCACAGTGCAGTCTGAATAGTCAGATATCTGTCTGCCGCAATTCTTAGTCCCTCCCAGATGTGGCACGAATTATGGCGTTTTTGACATTCCGTCTGGGTCGGCTTGATTCTTGCTACGTGTGATGGGGCCTTTACTTTGGATACCAAGCATTCAGCACAGTCAACAAAAAAAGAAGTTTGTCCCTTGGCTGCTCTCTTGTTTTCATATGGGGTCATCACAGCACATCCGAGGTGGATCTGCATGTTGAATTGGCACAGGTTTTACACCGGATGCCCTTACTGACGCAACTCTGAGTTACATGGAGAAATGTGGCACGGGTAGGGTTTGAACCAGGAACCTTCCGCACTTAAACCAAGCATACCACTTTTCCACCACCCCTGCATCAACACAGTCAACACTATTCCATTTGTTATCCTATTAGATCAAATTATTTCAGTTACTTTTTCTTTTTACCAAAATTGGACCAGCTTTAACTTTGACCCTTGTACAAACTAAAATTGACCTTTATCATTGTTTTTGCTGTTTTACCCCATAAATCCATATCTTTGACTCATAGATAGTCTAAACTATACCTTTTTGGAATCTTTATGATGAGACAAATGTACTTGTCAATACGAATACCATTATTAAATTTTATTTGGAACACCTTTGGCTACATGTGTCCCAAATTTCATGCTTTTATCACAAAATGCGCAATTATTTTGCTGCACTATGTACCTGTTTTAATCTTTATTCACCAATAAGACACTTTTTTTAAATTCATTGTTTTTTCACATTACAAATACACTGAAACAGAAAAGGCTTCTTTCTAATTTAATAGTAAAAGTGTGAGACTTGGTCACATTGGTGTTTCACCCAAACCTCCTCTCTGCCTCCCTCCCTGTTCTGCACTCTTCTGTCATATGTCCAAGCAGAGGTAGTTGTTTTTGCAAACAACACACACACACACACGCTGTGTCCTAATCAAAGCCAGGCTCGGTACATTTTGTCTCAGTTGAGCAGCTATTTTTATCTGCAGTTCTCTAACAGGGATGGAATGGGTCAGAGAGACGAGGCTCACGAAGCCATCAAGACCAACAGATAAACACTCAGCCTGCAGGGCTGTCACTGTTCATTCACACACACACACACATTGTCCCTGCAAAGTTTGAGTAGGTGTATAAGAATCACCCTCTCTATCTCTCTCTATCCATGAGTCTTGTAAGTAAAGCTCCTGCTGCAGCAGTTTATGGATTTCAATGGTTCAGACACTTTCTGGTCCTAGGTGATATGAACGTGCCAGCTCTGCACCTCAACAAACATGGCCAAGGGAATGCAGATGAGTGCAATTATGTTTGATATAATTTTAAAATGTGCACTGCCAGCGCACTGACTCACACCGCGTATATTAAGCAGTACAAGCCATGACATGCACTGAAAGTAATTTCTGCTTTTAAAATAAAATTGTTGCATATTTGAAGTGAAAGAAAGTATAACTGCTTTTAAAACATGCACTGTGATGCTACTAATGAAGAGCCAGCAAATACAGACAGGTACCATACAAAACGTGCACTCGTGTGGTACAGGTATTAGTTAAAAAAAAAAAAACAGCATAATCAGGCCTGATTCTGATCACCTTCTCATAAATACTTGTAGATTGGGGTATGCGTGGCTGTCGCACACCAGTAATCAGTTTGTTTGCTTTTTTCTCCTCCTTTTTTGGTCGGCCTTATGTTATAGCAACCATCTCTGTTTATGTTCATTATGTTCTGTTGTTGGCTGAAACCACCACTGTCAAAAACTCTTGGAAAGGTCTCGGTTCCACATATTTAGAAGCCGTCCAAACCAGAAACATGATCGAATCATTTTCTTTGAATAATGCTCATTGCAAGATCACACCCCCCCCAAAAAAAACTCAAACATTTTGAACCAGCAGTTTTCACCCCCCTCCTTGTGTGACCACAAGTATTTGGTACTGGCAAGTAACATCTAATACTATGCTGGCACGAATGCATCAAAGTAGGGAGACTAAATGTGCGAGGTTGGCATTCATCCAGGTGGAGCGTTATGCCCGAGGTGCGCTCAATAGAAGAAGCGATGTTGCGCGAAGATGTTCTTGGCGCTCACATGGTGGATCATTGATGCCTGTATGACAGACGGTTTAAATGTTGAGAGATGTTTTGATGAGACGAGCACATCTGAGGCTGTTAACGGCCTTTCTGTTAATGTACATCTTAACAAAAGTACTTCAGTACAATTAAAGTTGACTTGCTGAAACTTGCGGATACCTGTAGATACCTCGTCTCATTAGCTACATGGCAGACCTTCAAACTCATACGTACACAACACTGTCACGCACGCACACACACAAACACACACACACCAGTGTGATTGGAGACGCATGATTACAGATTCACAAGATGTTTAGGTGAGACAGAAAGATTGTCCTTGGCAGACGCCCAGTTCCTGGCTTGTTGATTTCAGACTAGAGTCCTCTGGCTCAGACCCAATGAATCCCCCTGATCTCTCTCTCTCTCTCTCTCTCTCTCTCTCTCTCTCTCTGTTACTCATGATTACCTACCGTGCCTCCACAGAGGTCCACAGAATGGAAATCTTCAGCCACAAACGGCAGTTTGTGGCTGAAGATTTGAACACAGCTGTGGTAACTAATCTTTTACCTTGTTTACAGTCATCAGCTTGGCTGATGCCTTCGAGCTGTTTGCTTTAAAATCCTCATGCAACTGTATACCTCTGAGAACATGACATAGCTGAAAACCTGCTGACACCACTGATGACTTACTAGTAAAACTATTTGAGATGAGAATGCTTTACAGCAATTATCTTGAGCCACAAAAATTTACGCACATGCTGACAGCTTGTAACATGTTTTACAGAAATAAGTCCAAACAATAGAAACACACTTCTGCTACAAGTTCCATTGAAGTGTAAAAGAAGAAAAAAGTTTAAATGTAGGTATAAGAGTTCATCCGCACAAGATTCGACCTGTGTGTGCGTAACCGAGTGAGTGTGATCATTGAAGCTGCTGTGCAGATGATCACTGTTCTGCAGATTGGGGTCCAATATGAAGGAAAAATCCATAGCAGCCTTTGCCAGATTTTGTCTGCTGTGGTCTGAGATAATCATTGTGTGAGCGCCACTGACGTAGATTGTGCAGGATGGGTTTGATTTCACCTCATCAGCTCAGATATCTGAAGTGGAATGACCACTTTTCTTATTTTCCATTGTTGAAATACACATGCACCCGTCATTACTGCTCCTTCCTCACAGCATTGTTTTGTAATTAGTTTATAATTTATTATGCTAAAACAACATTTCAGAAATACTTTTACCTTTAGCATTACCTTTTTACATTTTTTCATGTCTATATTGTTATAATCAGTGGATGTTTTATTTTTTGATTTATTAATAATATCTAAAATTTCCTTTTCTACTACTGCGCTAAGAAACATAGTGTTTGGATTTCTTTATATGAAATCATTACATATCCCCAAGTTAGGAAATTCTTCAGCTAAAGCCCCGGTCACACGGCACTAACAAACGACACCGAAGCCCAGTGGTGGGCACACTTCCGATAATCCGATAACAGATAATTATCGAAGATAATGTTTTCAGTATCTGATTATCTTTTTAGATAGCTTTAAAAACCATTATCGGACCAATTATCTTCCGATTAATTTTTGTCCAATAACTTTTAAACCGATAAACAAAATAAACAAAGCTGAACAGTGACAAGCATTTTTAAAATTAGTTCAGCACCCACCTGTTAAAAGTTTTGTAACAGACACATAGTTATAACCTTTGCAAACGGAAGAGAACTGCTTGTATAAAAAGCATCTTGTTGTGTGGGCCGCTGAAGAGGAGGTACTGCTGGCCCACCACCACCAGAGGGCGCCCTGCCTGGAGTGCGGGCTCCAGGCACCAGAGGGCGCTGCCGCCTCACGAGAGCAGCCAGGGTGACAGCTGTCACCCATCACTGGACACAGCTGTTCCACTCAGCACGGAGGTATATCAGCAGGACGGCGTCTCCACCTCAGTGCCGAGATATCGCCTTGAGATAGAGGTAACCTTCTCTGCAGCATATTCTGTGTTATCTGATAATACTTGTTAAACCTTTCAGGACAGCTGACTACCGAAAGCCGATTGCTTGGATAAGTACTCACCTTCCTGCTTTATTGTGACGAGAGGTGGAGGCGGCTTCTCCCCTCTCCGTGTTACTGGGTGCAGCCGCATCCACACCTGTGTGTTTGTTGCTCTCTCTTGCCAGCAGTACCGGATCCGACGAGCGGAGGCAGTGGCCACCTGGGAATTCGGGACTTGGCGGTTCCAGTACTTCCAGGGTTCGGTGGCAGAGGAGATCTGGGTGGTTCCGGTTCGACTTGGACGGACGTCTCCTACCTTCGAGCCTGCCCACACGACACCAGCAGAATTCGGCTTAACCCCAAATTGTTGATTGTTGTATTGGTTGTGCTCGTTTCACAACAGTAAAACTTATTTACCTTCTCCATTGTCCGTTCATTTGCGCCCCTGTTGTGGGTCCGTGTTCCTACACTTTCACAACAGGATATCTCGGCCAGCGTCATGGATCCCGAGGGGCGTCAACCGGCTGTTGAACGGCCAATGGAAGAACAGGGCGCGTCGGCGTCTTCGGGAGGGGTAATCGGTGAGTTGCAGCGGATCCTCACCGCTTTCACCACTCGGATGGATTTAATGACCGAGCAGAACGTTCTCCTAAACCGCAGGGTGGAGGCTCTCGCCGCACAAGTGGAAGCGCGCCCTCCGGGCGCCGCTGCGGCTCTCCCTCCCGAGGACCCTGCGCGTAATAGTGACGTTCCACTGGTCGTTCAACGGCCCCTCCCTCCGTCCCCAGAAGCATACATAAGCCCTCCAGAACCGTACGGAGGCTGTGTGGAGACATGCGCGGATTTCCTTATGCAGTGTTCGCTCGTCTTCGCACAGCGTCCCGTGATGTACGCGACTGACGCTAGCAAAGTAGCTTATGTAATCAACCTGCTTCGCGGGGAGGCACGCGCTTGGGCTACAGCGCTCTGGGAGCAGAACTCACGGCTCCTTCATACATACGATGGGTTTGTGCGGGAGCTCAGAACGGTGTTCGATCACCCCAATAGAGGAGAGACCGCTTCAACCGTGCTACTGTCAATGAGACAGGGGCGTCGGAGCGCAGCTGCCTATGCAGTCGCCTTCCGCATCGCGGCTGCGAGGTCCGGCTGGAATAGCACTGCCCTCCGCGCCGCCTTTGTAAACGGACTGTCACTGGTCCTAAAAGAGCACCTGGTGGCGAAGGACGAACCGCGGGATTTAGATGGGCTTATCGATCTAGTCATACGACTCGACAACCGGTTAGAAGAACGTCGTCGGGAACGAGGCGAAGGGCGTGGCCAGGCACGCGTCGTCCCTCTCCCTTCCAGTTCCGACCGAGCTCCGCCCTCCCCACGCTCCCCTGTTCCTGTGCTCCGTGTGGCTACGGCTCCCCCTGCTGACGAAGCTATGGACACGAGCAGGGCAACATTTAGGGCACCTGGAGCACAAAGGAGGCGGGCCCACGGAGCTTGTTTTGTTTGTGGCTCGATTGAGCATCTTGCAAACGACTGCCCCGAGCGGTTAAACTCCAACGCCCGCCCCTAGAGACTGGGCCTGGGGTGGGCCGAAACATTCACGTGGGACACACCCACATTGCCACACGACTCCCAGTCACGATCCTGTATGAGGATTCAACCCTGAAGGCCCCAGCACTGGTGGACACGGGCTCTGAGGGGAATCTGCTAGACAGTAGATGGGCCAGGGAGATAGGGCTCCCTCTGGTGGCTCTTACCTCGCCTGTACAGGTTCGGGCACTAGATGGCTCCCTACTCCCGCCGATCACGCATAAGACACCACCAGTAACTCTGGTGGTGTCAGGTAACCACCGGGAGGTGATCGAGTTCTTTGTGACTCAGGCCACCTCCCGTGTGGTTTGGGTTTTCCCTGGATGTTGAAGCACAATCCCCGGATCGATTGGCCGTCCGGGGTAGTGGTGCAGTGGAGCGAGACCTGCCATCGGGAGTGTCTAGGTTCCTCGGTTCCTCCCGGCTCCCAAGCTAAGGAGGAGGTCAGAGTCCCGCCCAATCTGAGGACGGTGCCGGCGGAGTACCACGGTCTTGCGGACGTGTTCAGCAAGGATCTGGCTCTCACGCTTCCTCCTCACCGCCCGTATGATTGTGCCATTGATTTGGTGCCAGGCAGTGAGTTCCCGTCCAGTAGGCTGTACAGCCTCTCACGGCCGGAGCGCGAATCAATGGAGACCTACATCCGGGACTCATTAGCTGCCGGGTTGATCCGGAATTCCACCTCTCCGATGGGTGCTGGTTGCTTTTTTGTGGGTAAAAAAGATGGCGGGCTTCGTCCATGCATTGATTACAGGGGGTTGAACGAAATCACGGTTCGCAACCGATACCCGTTGCCCTTATTGGATTCAGTGTTCACCCCCTTGCATGGAGCCAGGATCTTCACCAAGCTTGATCTTAGGAATGCGTACCATCTGGTTCGGATCCGGAAGGGAGACGAGTGGAAGACGGCATTTAACACCCCGTTAGGTCATTTTGAGTACCTGGTCATGCCGTTCGGTCTCACTAATGCTCCCGCGACTTTCCAAGCTTTGGTAAACGATGTCTTGCGGGACTTCCTGCACCGGTTCGTCTTCGTGTATCTAGACGATATACTCATCTTTTCCCCGGATCCTGAGACTCATGTCCGGCATGTCTGTCAGGTCCTACAGCGGTTGTTGGAGAACCGCCTGTTTGTGAAGGGCGAGAAGTGTGAGTTCCACCGCACGTCTTTGTCCTTCTTGGGGTTCATAATCTCCTCCAACTCTGTCGCTCCTGATCCGGCCAAGGTGGCGGCGGTGAGAGACTGGTCCCAACCCACAAGCTGTAGGAAGCTGCAACAGTTCCTCGGCTTTGCTAATTTCTACAGGAGGTTCATTAAGGGCTACAGTCAGGTAGTTAGCCCCCTGACAGCCCTGACCTCACCAAAAGTCCCCTTCACCTGGTCGGATCGGTGCGATGCCGCGTTCAAGGAGTTGAAACGGCGCTTCTCGTCTGCACCCGTTCTGGTGCAGCTCGATCCTAGCCGCCAGTTAGTGGTTGAAGTGGACACCTCGGACTCAGAGATAGGAGCGGTGCTCTCCCAGAGCGGGAAGACCGATAAGGTCCTTCACCCGTGTGCCTATTTTTCCCGCAGGTTGACCCCGGCCGAACGGAACTATGACGTCGGCAATCGAGAACTCCTTGCGGTGAAAGAGGCCCTCGAAGAGTGGAGACATCTGTTGGAGGGAACATCCGTGCCATTCACGGTTTTCACTGACCATCGGAACCTGGAGTACATCAGGACCGCCAAGTGGCTGAACCCCAGGCAAGCCCGCTGGTCACTGTTCTTTGGCCGTTTTGACTTCCGGATTACCTACCGTCCCGGGACCAGGAATCAGAGATCGGATGCCTTGTCCCGGGTACACGAAGACGAAGTCAAAACGGAACCGTCGGATCCCCCGGATCCCATCATCCCGGAGTCCGCTATCGTGGCCGCCCTCACCTGTGACGTGGAGAAGACCGTCCGGGAGGCCCTGACCCGAGACCCGGACCCCGGAACCGGACCAAAGAACAGACTCTACGTCCCACCGGAAGCCAGAGCTGCAGTGCTGGACTTCTGTCACGGTTCTAAGCTCTCCTGTCACCCTGGGGTGCGAAGGACCGTGGCAGTCGTCCGGCAGCGCTTCTGGTGGGCGTCCGTGGAGGCCGACATCCGGGACTACGTCCAGGCCTGTACCACCTGCGCCAGGGGCAAGACCGACCATCGAAAGACCTCAGGGCTGCTACAGCCGCTGCCCGTTCCACATCGCCCCTGGTCCCACATCGGCCTGGACTTTGTCACGGGTCTCCCGCCGTCCCAGGGAAACACCGTCGTCTTCACGATAGTGGACCGTTTCTCCAAGGCGGCCCACTTCGTGGCCCTCCCGAAGCTACCAATGGCCCAGGAGACGGCGGACGTCTTGGTCCACCACGTCGTCCGTCTGCATGGAATACCATCAGACATCGTCTCCGATCGCGGTCCCCAGTTTTCCTCGCACGTTTGGAGGAGCTTCTGCCGGGAACTGGGGGCTACGGTCAGCCTCTCGTCCGGGTATCACCCCCAGACCAACGGGCAAGCAGAGCGGGCCAACCAAGAACTGGAGCAGACACTACGCTGTGTGACAGCCGCACACCCGACGGCCTGGAGTACCCACCTGGCCTGGATCGAGTACGCCCAACAACAGTCAAGTGTCGTCAGCCACCGGCCTCTCCCCCTTTTGAGGTGTGCTTGGGGTATCAGCCCCCTTGTTTCCGGTGGTTGAGGGAGAGGTCGGTGTGCCCTCGGTCCAGGCCCACCTACGGAAGTGCCGTCGGGTGTGGCGTGCCGCCCGTTCTGCTTTGTTGAAGGCCCGGACGAGGGCGAAGAAACATGCAGACCGTCGGCGGGCCCCGGCCCCCACATATCGTCCTTGGCAGGAAGTGTGGTTGTCCACCAAGGACAGTCCTCTGCAAGTGGACTCCCCAAAACTCCAGGAACGATACATCGGACCCTTCAAGATCCTTAAAGTCATCAATCCCGCCGCAGTGAGGCTCCAGCTCCCGGCCTCACTGCGGATCCATCCAGTATTTCATGTTTCCCGGATAAAACCCCATCACACCTCACCCCTCTGCACCCCGGGTCCGGCACCACCTCCTGCCCGGATCATCGACGGGGAACCGGCTTGGACTGTGCGCCGGCTCCTCGACGTCCGTCTAATGGGCCGGGGTTTTCAGTACCTGGTGGACTGGGAGGGGTACGGTCCCGAAGAACGCTCCTGGGTGAAGAGGGGCTTCATCCTGGACCCGGCCCTCCTGGCCGACTTCTACCGTCGCCATCCGGACAAGCCCGGTCGTGCGCCAGGTGGCGCCCGTTGAGGGGGGGGTCCTGTTGTGTGGGCCGCTGAAGAGGAGGTACTGCTGGCCCACCACCACCAGAGGGCGCCCTGCCTGGAGTGCGGGCTCCAGGCACCAGAGGGCGCTGCCGCCTCACGAGAGCAGCCAGGGTGACAGCTGTCACCCATCACTGGACACAGCTGTTCCACTCAGCACGGAGGTATATCAGCAGGACGGCGTCTCCACCTCAGTGCCGAGATATCGCCTGAGATAGAGGTAACCTTCTCTGCAGCATATTCTGTGTTATCTGATAATACTTGTTAAACCTTTCAGGACAGCTGACTACCGAAAGCCGATTGCTTGGATAAGTACTCACCTTCCTGCTTTATTGTGACGAGAGGTGGAGGCGGCTTCTCCCCTCTCCGTGTTACTGGGTGCAGCCGCATCCACACCTGTGTGTTTGTTGCTCTTTCTTGCCAGCAGTACCGGATCCGACGAGCGGAGGCAGTGGCCACCTGGGAATTCGGGACTTGGCGGTTCCAGTACTTACAGGGTTCGGTGGCAGAGGAGATTATTCTATCGGTATTAATGTTATTTATAAATCAACACCATAACTCAGTATAACTTTATTTTTCAAGACCTCCGCATGACCAGAGCTTTGTCGTTGATAGAGAGCTGGTTTTACGGCTGCTCTCAGGGTGCCTCTGTGTTGGGAGGGCTGTAATAAACAAGAGCTTCCAGCAGGGGCCGACTGTTGAAAGAAAAAAGTGTGGTCTCATTGTTTGGGTCTTGGGGTGCTTCTGTGCTCGGAGCGCTGTAGTAAACAAGAGCTTCCAGCAGGGGCAGACTGTTGAAAGAAAAAAGTGTGGTCTTATTGTTTGGGTCTGTTGTTATTTTTAATATTATTAGAAGCTATTAAATTTGTTTTACTAGTAGTTGTAAATGTGACAGAGATATTGGAATTTATCTGTTATCGGTTATCTGTAACTTCCGATACATTTTTGGGTGGTTTAATGTTTTATCTTTATCTCATAACTTTTCAGTTATCTGATTATCTGTTATCGAAGTTAATTTTTTGGTTATCTGTGCCCACCACTGCCGAAGCCAAAACAAAACAAGAAATCTGGACTCACGCTGACTTTCAGAGGCACCCTTTAATCGTTATCCAGCTTTGTTCCTGTAGCTGGCGCTTTGTCAGAATTTTCAAACTGTTGAAAAATGTGAACGAATCCTGACGACAACCTCAGTTCGTATGTATTCCGTTTTGCTTTCATTTGATTTCATTTAAAGCGTTAAGGTCGACGTTTGCTTCGCTTTTTCTTTTGTTAGTTTCGGTTTTGCGTCATTCCTTTTTGCGCTCTTGATTCACAGGCTTTTCGGTGATGTGAAAAGAGCAGATCATTCGTCCACCTTTTCTCAACGATTTGTGACTTTCTTTCTTCATTCAGCTATCGCCGTGTGACCGGGCCCTAACTTTGGTCCAACACTTGCAAAAATAAATAAATAAATAAAATTTCTAAAAGAATTACATTTAAATACTAAGGATAATTAATCCATCTGGAATGATTTCTAATAAAACTATTTAATAAGCCCCATGTACCCTTCATGTTATGCCTATAAGCAGAGGTGGGACGAAGTCACCAGCAAGTCATTCTCAAGTCATGAATCTGTAAGTCTCAATTCAAGTCTCAAGTCATTGTGACCACCAGTTGTTTGCAAGCTGACTTGAGACTTCAGACTGGCCGATACATGACTTGAGAATGACTTGACAGTGACTTCGTCCACCTCTGCCTAAGCCTCCAATAATTTGTAATAATACTCTTTTACAGTTTATCAATATATTGCTAGTTTATTTTTGTATTTCTTATATTTGGGCTTCATAGATAATTGGCAAAGCTTCTGGGGAAAACCTGGTCTTGTTAGGAGAGACGGCATCCATCCCACTTTGGATGGAGCAGCTCTCATTTCTAGAAATCTGGCCATTTTTCTTAAATCCTCCAAACCGTGACTATCCAGGGTTGGGACCAGGAAGCAGAGTTGTAGTCTTACACACCTCTCTGCAGCTTCTCTCCCCCTGCCATCCCCTCATTACCCCATCCCCGTAGAGACGGTGCCTGCTCCAGACCACCAATAACCAGCAAAATCTATTTAAGCATAAAAATTCAAAAAGAAAAATAATATAGCACCTTCAACTGTACCACAGACTAAAACAGTTAAATGTGGTCTATTAAACATTAGGTCTCTCTCTTCTAAGTCCCTGTTAGTAAATGATATAATAATTGATCAACATGTTGATTTATTCTGCCTTACAGAAACTTGGTTACAGCAGGATGAATATGTTAGTTAAAATGAGTCAACACCCCCGAGTCACACTAACTCCCAGAATGCTCGTAGCACGGGCCGAGGCGGAGGATTAGCAGGAATCTTCCATTCCAGCTTATTAATTAATCAAAAAACCCAGACAGAGCTTTAATTCATTTGAAAGCTTGACTCTTAGTCTTGTCCATCCACAATGGAAGTCCAAAAAATCAGTTTTATTTGTTATATCTATCGTCCACCTGGTTGTTACTGTGAGTTTCTCTGTGAATTTTCAGACCTTTGTCTGACTTAGTGCTTAGCTCAGATAAGATAATTATAGTGGGCAATTTTGACATCCACACAGATGCTGACAATGACAGCCTCAACACTGCATTTAATCTATATTAGACTCAATGGCTTTTGCTCAAATGTAATGAGTCCACCCACCACTTTAATCATATCTTAGATCTTGTTCTGACTTATGGTATGGAATTGAAGACTTAACAGTATTCCCTGAAACTCCCTTCTGTCTGATCATTTCTTAAAACATTTCCATTTACTCTGATGGACTACCCAGCAGTGGGGAATAAGTTTCATTACACTAGAAGTCTTTTAGAAAGTGCTGTAACTAGGTTTAAGGATATGATTCCTTCTTTATGTTCTCTAATGCCATATACCAACACAGTGCAGAGTAGCTACCTAAACTCTGTAAGTGAGATAGAGTATCTCGTCAATAGTTTTACATCCTCATTGAAGACAACTTTGGATGCTGTAGCTCCTCTGAAAAAGAGAGCTTTAAATCAGAAGTGACTGACTCCGTGGTATAACTCGCAAACTCGCAGCTTAAAGCAGATAACCCGTAAGTTGGAGAGGAAATGGCGTCATCACTAATTTAGAGATCTTCACTTAGCCTGGAAAAAGAGTCTGTTGCTCTATAAAAAAAAAGCCCTCCGTAAAGCTAGGACATCTTACTACTCATCACTAATTGAAGAAAAGAACAACCCTAGGTTTCTTTTCAGCACTGTAGCCAGGCTGACAAAGAGTCAGAGCTCTATTGAGCCGAGTATTCCTTTAACTTTAACTAGTAATGACTTCAGACTTTCTTTGCTAATAAAATTTTAAACTTAGGAGAAAAAATTACTCATAACCATCCCAAAGACGTATCGTTATCTTTGGCTGCTTTCAGTGATGCCGGTATTTGGTTAGACTATTTCTCTCCGATTGTTTCGTCGAGTTATTTTCATTAGTTACTTCCTCAAATCCATCAACATGTCTATTAGACCCCATTCCTACCAGGCTGCTCAAGGAAGCCCTACCATTATTTAATGCATCGATCTTAAATATGATCAATCTATCTTTATTAGTTGGCTATGTACTACAGACTTTTAAGGTGGCAGTAATTAAACCATTACTTAAAAAGCCATCACTTGACCCAGCTATCTTAGCTAATTATAGGCCAGTCTCCAACCTTCCTTTTCTCTCAAAATTCTTGAAAGGGTAGTTGTAAAACAGCTAACTAACATCTGCAGAGGAATGGACTATTTCAAGAATTTCAGTCAGGTTTTAGAATTCATCATAGTACAGAAACAGCATTAGTGAAGGTTACAAATGATCTTCTTATGGCCTCAGACAGTGGACTCATCTCTGTGCTTGTTCTGTTAGACCTCAGTGCTGCTTTTGATACTGTTGATCATAAAATTTATTACAGAGATTAGAGCATGCCATTGGTATTAAAGGCACTGCACTGCGGTGGTTTGAATCATATTTATCTAATAGATTACAGTTTGTTCATGTAAATGGGGAATCTTCTTCACAGACTAAGGTTAATTATGGAGTTCCACAAGGTTCTGTGCTAGGACCAATTTTATTCACTTTATACATGCTTCCCTTAGGCAGTATTATTAGACGGCATTGCTTAAATTTTCATTGTTACGCAGATGATATGCAGCTTTATCTATCCATGAAGCCAGACGACACACACCAATTAGCTAAACTGCAGGATTGTCTTACAGACATAAAGACATGGATGACCTCTAATTTCCTGCTTTTAAACTCAGATAAAACTGAAGTTATTGTACTTGGCCCCACAAATCTTAGAAACATGGTGTCTAACCAGATCCTTACTCTGGATGGCATTACCTGACCTCTAGTAATACTGTGAGAAATCTTGGAGTCATTTTGATCAGGATATGTCATTCATGCGCATATTAAACAAATATGTAGGACTGCTTTTTTGCATTTACGCAATATCTCTAAAATTAGAAAGGTCTTGTCTCAGAGTGATGCTGAAAAACTAATTCATGCATTTATTTCCTCTAGGCTGGACTATTGTAATTCATTATTATCAGGTTGTCCTAAAAGTTCCCTGAAAAGCCTTCAGTTAATTCAAAATTCTGCAGCTAGAGTACTAACGGGGACTAGGAGAGAGCATATCTCACCCATATTGGCTTCTCTTCATTGGCTTCCTGTTAATTCTAGAATAGAATTTAAATTCTTCTTCTTACTTATAAGGTTTTGAATAATCAGGTCCCATCTTATCTTAGGGACCTCATAGTACCATATCACCCCAATAGAGCGCTTCGCTCTCAGACTGCAGGCTTACTTGTATTTCCTAGGGTTTGTATAGAGGTAGAATGGGATGGCAGAGCCTTCAGCTTTCAGGCTCCTCTCCTGTGGAACCAGCTCCCAATTCAGATCAGGGAGACAGACACCCTCTCTACTTTTAAGATTAGGCTTAAAACTTTCCTTTTGCTAAGCTTATAGTTACGGCTGGATCAGGTGACCCTGAACCATCCCTTAGTTATGCTGCTATAGACTTAGACTGCGTGGGGGGGGTTCCATGATGCACTGAGTGTTTCTTTCTCTTTTTGCTCTGTATGCACCACTCTGCATTTAATCATTAGTGATTGATATCTGCTCCCCTCCACAGCATGTCTTTTTCCTGGTTCTCTCCCTCAGCCCCAACCAGTCCCAGCAGAAGACTGCCCCTCCCTGAGCCTGGTTCTGCTGGAGGTTTCTTCCTGTTAAAAGGGAGTTTTTCCTTCCCACTGTCGCCAAGTGCTTGCTCACAGGGGGTCGTTTTGACCGTTGGGGTTTTTACGTAATTATTGTATGGCCTTGCCTTACAATATAAAGCGCCTTGGGGCAACTGTTTGTTGTGATTTGGCGATATATAAATAAAATTGATTTGATTTGATTTTGATATTTGTTTTCAGCTTGTGTAGTTCGATGTTGTATGAATTCTCTAAATAGTAGATATTTCTTTTTGCCTCTTTCTCTGTATTTTTGCTTCCCATAGTATTGACTGATTGGACATTTTTATCATATAATAATCTAAATTCTTATGAATTAATCATTTGCTTTATCAAAGTTATTTCATTACTAATTACTTCCCAACCTTGTCCTAGTAAATAATTTTAATAATATGAGCATGGAATCCTCTGTCTTACTCTCTGTATTTCAATGTATTCTCCTGCTTGTTGTTCATATGATTACAGTTATACATTACAAGACTGGAAGGTGGCCACTGTTATTCCACCAATGTTCCACTCAATATGATTTCTGAATATTGCAGAATGGGTAGTAATATAGGGATAAGTATCGAGACACGGTTCCTTTCGGGGTATCGTTAAGAAATTATTCGATCCACCGACATCAATAACCTTTTTGCTTAACGATTCCGTTATCGGTCATTAGAGTGGGCCGTTTGTTTTTGGGGTGCTTGTCAGGAAAATGATAATTTCCTACATTGATTACAAACCTGCAGCGGGTCCGTAATCAACTTTTCTGCAGCGCGGCTTTGCTTTGAACCTTGAACCAATCGAAGCAGTGGTTCGAAGATCGAAGCAGTCTTTGATCTATTGCTTTGGTTTATTCATTTCTTCCTTTCGCTTTATCTTAATTTTCCCCCGATAACCCTAAAGAGCATACTCTGTGAGTAATTTACCTTTTTTATGTTACCCAAACTGTTATGGTCTTCTGAATAGTTGACAGATGTATTTATAACTTAAAACGGGAGCGATGCTAATGCATTAGCATGTCTATGGCATTTTCAGTGTTAAATTAGCATTAAGCAGTTGCAGCTGTCATCACGTTCGGGTGCATTTGTTTTCTGTATAATAAGCGTTTGTTGTCATAAAAGAGTCAAATGTATTACAAATTGTAATATTTTTTAAATGTATTTTGTTTATATTTAGAAATCTAATGATTAGTTATTATATACAATTTTAGAGAAAGAGACAAAAAGAACCTGAATAAAAACACAACAGGAAATATAAAACCAACTAACAATGAACATAAATAAATACATACATAGAGAAATAAATGTTTCCATGAACACATCCCTGTCTTATTTAAGTTTAATGACAGTTTGTTTCGGTCAAACCATATTTTCAATGTGTTTGTTATGTGTCGGACGCAGCCCGGAGAACCGACCAGCGTTTGAAGGACCCAGTATAAAATAAGCAGAGCACGGTACAAAGGATAACTGAGTTTAATAAACATGAATGAATGAATGAATGAATGAAAACTGTTTATTTTGAACATTTGATACAACAACAATTACAAGATAGATCAGTAAAGACAACAACAAAAAAGTTCCTACTGTGTACCCACCATGTCCGAAAAGGGGTAGGGTGAAGCATCAGCTTATTTATCCCTACCCCTTCTTCCCCACAACCAGTAATACCCTTTGCCACATATACACATAGATTCCTACACACCTAAACCGATATCAATATATATATATATATATATATATATATATATATACATATATATACACATACACATACATATATACATACACACATCAACATACATACACATATATATACACAAACATAAATATACTCCTACACATACCTACTTACATACAAAATACTATATATTTACAAGCCGAAGCAAAAAACAAAAACACCCTAACCCTCATTACCCTTCCTCCTCCCTATACCCAGAAAAAAACATATTTTTGTACCGCTGTTTGAACTGGTTCATGCTTGGACATTGCTTGAGCCCCACTCCCAATCTGTTCCACATCCTCACCCCACAGACAGAAATACAGAAACCTTTTAATGTTGTTCGTGCCCACTGATGCTTTAAATTAAATTTCCCCCTCAGACTGTAATCCCCTGATCTGTTAAAAAACGTATTTTTAATATTTGCTGGAAGTAAATTGTTTATTGCGTTATACACAATTTGTACTGTTTGAAAATGAACCAAGTCTGTGAATTTTAAGAATTTGGATTGTAAAAATAGTGGATTTGTATGATCTCTATAGCCAGTATTATGAATAATTCTTATAGCTCTTTTCTGCATTACTGATAGTGATTGTGTTGTACCTTTATAAGTATTACCCCATACCTCTGCACAGTACTGTAAATATGGTAAAACCAGTGAGCAGTAAAGAATGCGGAGTGAGTTGTGGTCCAGAATATGTTTCGCTTTGTTTAGAACTGAAATGCTTCTTGACAGTTTACTTTGTATATGTTTTATATGAGTCTTCCAGTTTATCTTATCATCTATTATCACCCCCAGAAACTTATTTTCATGTACCCTTTCAATATCTACCCCCTCGACTTGTAACTGAACCTGTATGTCTGTATTACAATAGCCAAATAACATGTATTTTGTTTTACTTAAGTTTAATGATAATTTGTTTCTGTCAAACCATATTTTCAATTTTCCCATTTCTATACTGATCCTCCTCAGTAACTCCTGCAATCCCCCCTGAACAAAAATGCTGTGTCGTCATCTGCAAATAATGACTATTTTAATATTTGGAAACATTGACAATATAATTTATATAAATTAGAAACAGTTTTGGACCCAAACTGACCCCTGTGGGACGCCACAAGCATTGTCCCAAGCATGATGATGTAATTCCCCCAACTTCACAAACTGTTTTCTGTACTTAAGTAGCTTCTCACCCAGTGCAACACCAACCCCCTAATCCCATACTGTTCCAGTTTATTGATGTAATATGTCATGATAATTGTATCAAAAGCCTTTTTAAGGTCTATAAATATTCCAACTGAATGTAATTTGGGGTCTGTGGCGTTTGTAATCTCCTCAACTGATTCTATTAATGCAAGTGATGTTGAACTATGTGCTCTGAATCCATATTGACTAGCAGTAGTATTTATGTTTATTTATGAATTTGTCTATCTATTATTGAATAACTTTTCTAATAATTTGGAAAATTGTGGAAGGCAAAGAAACAGGTCTATAATTGTGAAGTGGTGTCTATCCCCAGTCTTATACAGTGGCACAACCTTAGCTATTTTCATTTGATTGGGAAATTACCGCTTTGAAATGATAAGTTACAGATGTATGTTAATGGTTCTACAATCCATTCAATGCCTGTTTTACCACCACCATATCAATTCATTTAAATCGGTAGAGGTTTTAGATTTACAATTATTCACAATGTCTTATAATTTCATGTCATCCACTGCTGTGAGGAACATTGAACAGGGATTTCTTTCTATGAGATTATTATCCCAATCCTCAGGTTGGGAATCGGGAATTTTTTCTGCCAAGCTTGGTCCAATATTTACAAAAAAAATTAGTAAAACCGTTGACTACCTCATCCTTATTTTCCTTCTTGACATTATTATCAATGAAATACTGAGGGTAACTCTGTTTTTTATTACCATTTTTGATAATGCTATTTAATATATCCCATATTCCTTTAATATTGTTTTTGTTATTATATAATATGTTACTATAATATTCCTTCCTACATACCCGTATAATATTAGTTAATCTATTTTCTTATATCTATTTTCTGCCTCTTTAGTCTTTAGTTTTATGAATTCTCTATACAGTGTATTTTTCTTATTACATGCATTTCGTAACCCTTTCGTCATCCATGGTCGAGCTTGGATTTTTTGTTTTCTGTAGTCTTGTTTAATTGGACAATTTTTATCATATAATGATGTCAATATTTGTAAAAAAGTTTCATATGCACTATCAACATCACTTTCACTGTATACCTTTTCCCAGTTTTGCTCCTGTAAATCCTTCTTTAGTGTGTTCATGTTTTCCTCTGTCCGCACTCGCCTGTATTTTATTTTCTCCTCTGGCTGATTCCGCCGATGGTTTCTATTATAAACGATGAAAACTGGTAGATGATCACTAATGTCATTGATTAATAATCCACTCAGTGTTATTCTCAATATCATTGCTGAATACGAGGGCTGTCAATAAAGTAACGGTCCTTTTTATTTTTTTCAAAAACTATATGGATTTCACTATATGGTTTTTACGTCAGACATGCTTGAACCCTCGTGCGCATGCGTGAGTTTTTCCACGCCTGTCGGTGACGTCATTCGCCTGTGAGCACTCCTTGTGGGAGGAGTCGTCCAGCCCCTCGTCGGAATTCCTTTGTTTGAGAAGTTGCTGAGAGACTGGCGCGTTGTTTGATCAAAATTTTTTCTAAACCTGTGAGACACATCGAAGTGGACACGGTTCGAAAAATTAAGCTGGTTTTCAGTGAAAATTTTAACAGCTGATGAGAGATTTTGAGGTGATTCTGTCGCTTTAAGGACTTTTCACGGTGCGAGACGTCGCGCTGCGCTCTCAGGCGGCGGCGTCAGCCTGTTCAAGCTGAAAACCTCCACATTTCAGGCTCTATTGATCCAGGACGTCGTGAGAGAACAGATAAGTTTCAGAAGAAGTCGATTTCAGCATTTTATCCGGATATTCCACTGTTAAAGGAGATTTTTTTAATGAAAAACGTGCGGACGGATCCGCGCGTCGGGACGCAGCCGACGCGGTGCGGCGGCACAGGAAAAACACCTCCGTGTTGATAACCATTTGTAAAATCCAGGCGGCTTTTGATGGCTTTCAGTGGAGTGAGTATATGAGAAATTGTTTAACAGGCAGGACATGTTCCAACTTGTCCTTAAGGCTTTCAACAGAGGTGTTTTTCCTGTGGCGGAGCGTCGCGGCGGCTGCGTCCCGACGCGCGGACCCGTCCGCACGTCTTTCATTAAAAAATCTCCTTTAACAGTGGAATATCCGGATAAAATGCTGAAACCGACTTCTTCTGAAACTTCTCTGTTCTCTCATGATGTCCTGGATCAATAGAACCTGAAATGTGGAGGTTTTCAGCTTGAACAGGCTGACGACGCCGCCTGAGAGCGCTGAGCGACGTCTCGCACCGTGAAAAGTCCTTAAAGCGACAGAATCACCTCAAAATCTCTCATCAGCCGTTAAAATTTTCACTGAAAACCAGCTTAATTTTTCGAACCGTGTCCACTTCGATGTGTCTCACAGGTTTAGAAAAAATTTTGATCAAACAACGCGCCAGTCTCTCAGCAACTTCTCAGACAAAGGAATTCCGACGAGGGGCTGGACGACTCCTCCCACAAGGAGTGCTCACAGGCGAATGACGTCACCGACAGGCGTGGAAAAACTCACGCATGCGCACGAGGGTTCAAGCATGTCTGACGTAAAAACATATGAATGAAATCCATATAGTTTTTGAAAAAAATAAAAAGGACCGTAACTTTATTGACAGCCCTCGTATATTATCAATTAAGGTAGCACTATGGGATGTAATTCTGCTTGGCCTGGTGATTTTTGGATATAAACTCATACTGTACATTATACTGATAAATTCATCTGTTATTTTATGCTTATTTGGATTGAGCAGATCAATATTTAAGTCACCACAAATGAACACAGTTTTTTGATTAGTTTTTGAGAACATTTTTCCCATACAGTCAGTGAATGTTTCAATACTAGATCCTGGTGCTCTATATATACAGCTGACTAATACATTTTTGCTTTTTTCTTCACATATTTCAATAGTTATACATTCTAATAAGTTATCAATCACAGTTGTCATATTGTCTACTATTTTATAATCCATGTTCTTATCCACATACACAGCCACTCCTCCTCCACTCTTATTTTTTCTGTTTACACAATTAAATTCATATCCATCCAGTTCAAAATCCATTCCTTTATCTTCATTGATCCATGTTTCTGATATAGCAATTATGTTAAATATTTTTTAAACTGACTTAAATATTCTTTAATGTTGTTAAAGTTTGCATATAGACTTCTGCTGTTGAAATGGATTATTGATAATTTGTTATCCGTTTTAATGATCCGATTAAACTGTTCATCTGTATAATAGCAACAACTGTCATTGATATTTGAGAAGAAATTATTGTCCAGGTCTATATCGTGCTCCAAGTCCAGTACATTGTGGTCTGTGTATTTAAATGTTCTCATTTCTACTTTTCCACGATCAGCAATCCTTTGAGTTATATCCTTCTTGTCTCCAGATGTAGATGAATAGGTAGTAGATGAATAGGTTCCTCTGGTCTGTGTCATGGTGTTGTGATGTGTTTGTGTCCTCATACCTTATTGGTCATATTTGTCCAGATCCTCGCTTTAAGAAACACTATTGTTCATATTTGTCCAGCTCCTCGATGTTCCTTATTGCCATGACTTTTGCTTGTTCTGGTGATCCGTTCAGTTTGATGAATATTTTACAGTTTTAAGTCCATGTGTGCTGGATTTTTCCCTGTTTCTTCAAGAAGCGTGCTTTCCTGGCGATGTCGGCATTCCGTTTGGTGAGATGTTCATTGATGAATACGTTTGTCCCTTTCAGTTTTCTTCCTTGTTTTAACAGTGCTGTTTTGTGTTTTCTGTTGATGAATCTCATGATGACGGTTCGTTTATCACCGTCATTTCTCCGGGGCAGAGGGTGGCACGCTTCAATGTTATTTAAATCCATTTCTATACCCTTTAGATAGGAGGAAATCAGCAACCTGTTTTTCCACAGAGCTGACCTCCTGTTCACGGGGCTCCCCTCCGCTCTCATCTGTTACCGCCCGTGCGTAGGACCGTGGTTTGATATGAAGACCTGTGATGATGACGCGTTAATTCTGGTGTACTGCTCCAATTCAGCCACTCTATTTCCAGCTGCACCAGATGCCGGTCTTTCTCGGCATTCTGGAGCCGTAATGCCTTCACCTCCTCCACCAGATCCATAATTGATTTCTGTTGCTGCTTCACAACAGAAATCTCCTCTGATAGAAAGTCCAGAGATTTTTTTAATATCGTCACCTTCCTCCGCTGTCAGAACCTTCTTAGGCCCCATGGTCGGCTTATGAGCAGCTTGTCGATCGCCGATGTTAACAGGCTGCGTTGTTTGTCACCGGGATGGATCTGCACTGCGCTGGTGCCGCGCGGCCTGGGTGTTTCAGCGCTGATGGATCCGCGGTGGCTGCACGAGGCCCCGGGGAAGCGGCACTCGTGACGCGGGGCTCTAATGACGCAGCGCGCGGCCTCAGTGAATTCACCACGTTAAGCGGGCCTCGGACGTTGTTGCTGTCCAGTCGCGGGGCTAAGTTGCCGGTTGAGGTGGTATTCCCACTGTCCGGGTTGGCAAACACCGGCGTGGCAGATGGCAACTACAAACACCACCTCTGAAAACTCAGGTACAAACTTTTTGCAGCTCGCTCTGACGACACGCACATAACAGTGATGTGATAAATATACAACAAATAAGTGCGTGGTCTGGCGAGGTGGTAAACGGTGCGCTCCCAGCAGCACTACGGTCCGGAGCCAGAACCAGTTCGGACCCAAGGACCCCGCCGACACCCCCCAGGTGGCCGCGACAACCGAGTCTGTGAATGAAGAAATCATCATGTGAGTCCACACTCTACACACAGAGGGACCGCTCAAAGGTGTACAAACAGCAAACACTTCCTGGCTTAATTACTAATCAGCTTCCCACCCTGCAGGCATGGAACACCTTGTTCACAAACTCACTGCAGTGGAAGCTGATTAAAACGACTAACATAACAGCTCAATATAATAAGGTGTGAGGGACACCACATTTACTGACTGTACAAATGTTAGTCACAAAACCCAACGTACCTCAGGAAGTGTGCTGACGAGCGTGAGACCTCACCTTCTCCTCTTTCACAGACCATGCATCAAACCTGGACGTTCTCTGCATCCACTGATGATGAGATGGCTCTCAAGACGACGATCTCACCTGTCTGGTCACAAGGTCGAGTCTCTGGCAAACACACACTGTGCACTCCAGACTTAAATGCCACCATGTTCCAATCCGTGTAGATGCACCACAGCTGTGAGTCCTGACGAGCTGCACGTGATCAGCCTCAGGTGATCAGGGTGAGGTCCTGATAAACTCAGCTACACAGCCACTCAGTCCCAAATGCGCACCACCTGGGAGGAAAACCAAAAGACAGAAACAGAAGACAAACAAAAGCCAGCCAGGCACGCCAGCCACAACAGTGTTCATTTCTCAGTGATTTCCTCCAGAAACTATCTGCCAAGCTAGAAACTGCTGCATCCTAGTAAGAGCAAAATACTACTGGAATGAATTTGAATTTTTTTTCTCACCAAAATGGATGCTGCACTCACACCAGTTTATTGTCTGGGAATAGTCCCCAGATTGCATTTCAGAGCTTCTAGAATTCAAACATTTTCGTACAGGTGATGTTGGAGGGTAATTTTAGGTTTCAGCTTTTGTTTTTCACCACTTTCATCTCTGAATATGTCAATCGTGAGTCACTTTTGTGCGGATTAAAGTTACTAACTGGGACTCCTGTCTTGTTGCGAGAAAGAAACGAGAATCGTCCTCCGTTCTGTTCACACAGCTCCAAACGCTGCGTGGCTCTCTGCTGAGTCAAGTTATAACGATAGAGTCCAGTCGGAATTAAATAACTTCAAAGTGAAACAACCGTTTTGTTTATTTTTATTTATGTCCAGAGATCAAGGATATGAGGTCTGTTAGAAAAGTATCCAACCTTTTTTTTTTTTTTCTTTTCAAAAACCTGATGGATTTGAATCACGTGTGCCTGCATGAGCCAGTCTTGAACCTTCGTGCGCATGCTTGCTGCTCCAGTCGTTCCGTCATTTTCCTTGCATTGAAAACCACCGAGAGCACTACACACGTCCTCACACAAAGGCTGCTTACCAGCAAATGACGCAATCGACAGGCATGAAAAATTCACGCCATGCGCATGAAGGTTCAAGATTTTGTTCATGCAAGCACACGGATTAAATCGATCAGGTTTTTGCAAAAAAAAAAGGTTGGATACTTTTCGAACAGACCTTGTACAGTGACCAATTTCATATTTATTTACTTAAGACTCAGTAATACATAGAAAGCCTGTAAAGCCTACTTTTAGTACAAAATTCACAAGAGGTATCGATAACGAATTGGATCGATAAGCAGAATCGATAATGGCATCGATATCGATAAAATCTTATCGATACCCATCCCTAGTAGTAATCCTACTGGGTCTTGTAATTTTAAGATATATCCTAATATTATATAATGTATTAATAAATTCCTTAGTCACTTTATTATTATAATTTGTATTCACAAATCAATATTAAAATCGCCACAGCTGAACAAAACTGTTTTAATGTTAAGTCATGTTCCTCCATCCAGCCTTTAAAAGTGTCCATTAAACATTTTCTTTTCTCCCTACATATTTCTACTGTCAGTCGTTCAAGTACGTGGTCTATTAGAAAAGTATCCGACCTTATTATTTTTTCAAAAACCATATGGATTTGAATCACGTGTGGACGTGTGTACCAGCCACGGAGTTTCAGCCACATACTAGCACACTGCTTTGATCACCTGTTCTGCACACACAGCGTGCGTGCAGCGGCTGCTTCAGCCATTGTGAACACATGCGCGCAGCTGAGTGGACACACATTCATCACTCGGATCACCTGTTCTACTCATGGTACATGTGTGCACTCTGTCATGTGAGACAGATACTGATGAGAGGTCAGTTAGTGCTGGGACTGTGAGGACGAGCTGAGATTTCATTGCGTGGGTTGAGTGACTGAGTGAGTGAGTAACAGCTCCAGTGTCTGTGCCTTCTGACAGCAGTCTGTGTCATCTGACTGTTGTCTGAAATATATTTGGGCTGCATTCTGCAGGTGTGCACGAGGCAGTCCGGATGGCGTTGGGCCACGGCTGGCTACGCCTCTTTTTCTGTGTTGAAAACGATGTCATGACAGTGTGATGCTAATGGCTAAATGTAGCATAACCAAATAGCTCCTTTATGAATATTTTATTACAAATATCTGTAATAATATGGTTCATTGTGTGGTTAATTAGGGTAATGGATCATCTAATGCTGCGTTCACACCGGGCGCGACCAGACACCACAAATTCGCATTGGTCACGTGGCAACGGACGCGCCACCATCGCCCAGTGTGTCAATCTACTTTCGCTGCGGAAATTTGCTCCAGTGCGTCATCAAATAGGAGGAGCTTCCATTCGCTCGCCGGCTCTGGTTGTCAGTCAAGTTAATATGACGGACCTTGATCACATGGAGTGAGTTGTTGTGGAAAGCTGACAAACGTCGTGAGACGTTCCCAATTCGGGGAGTATCATTATTTGCTGCAGGAGCTGTGTCTGGATGACGGCCGCTTTCAGTGGTCCTTCTGCCTCTGCAGGACCCAGTTTGAGGACCTCCTGTCCCTTTCATGCGCGCACATATAAACAATTTAAAAAAAAAAAACCTCCGCTGCCCCTGCTGTGGGGCTGCTGCTTGCTCCAAAAACTCTGTCATAATTGTGTTAAGAAACCAGTCACCATTTGTTTTATTATACATGTGTGTAGTTAATAAGTAAAATAATCTTCAGGGATGATTCGCTCGCAGCGTGCACGTAAAAAAAAAAAACTCTGCTCCCCCTGCTGTGGTGCTGCTGCTCGCTCCAAAAACTCTGTCATAATTGTGAAATAAAGGACAAAACGGACATAAGTCCTGCTCACAGGCTGCTACCAGATACAGGACATGTTCAAATCCAACTCAGTCAAACTCCAGACATTTCCACGTCACTATTCAGTCCCTGATTGGTCATCGTGGTGCGACAAGATGAAAAAGTTCAGATTTTTCAACTTGGGGAGGAGGGCAACGCAACGTGACCTCCACAAATGCGCCAATCGCTCAAAATCGCTTCACTCGCGTCGCTTCATTCGGGTCCATCACATCGCGCTGTGCGGCTTGGCGCCAAAACGCGTCCTTCCATAGGGATTACATGGCAACCTGTTGCTGCTGTCGCTCGCGTCGCGCCCGGTGTGAACGCGGCATAAGAAGTGTGTGCTCCAGTTTTTCCATCAAGTGATGTGGCAGCTTCACTGCGGGCACACAGAAACACACACGTAGGGTGCTTTATGGTATAAATTTCTAATCTTTACTATTTTGTGTTATATTGTATGTTCTTTGTGTTAGTTTTATCTTGGGTGTTAACCACAACCTTTTGGTGGATCATAGTTTGGGGCCCCTGTGACTTTTAACCTCTGGGCTTCAGCCTGTGCAAGCGCCTGCATTAGCCCACCCCTCGATTTCACTTCAGTCACGTTCTCATCTCCAGCATTTATTTATTTATTTTTTACACTTTTTACTCACTATTTTAACAAGCTCTGTGAAGTGCTGGATTTCCATAGTTTTATGTGTTTAATAATGAAGCATCACTGTTAAACGAGCTGTGAAAAGGACTTTGGGCACCTGCGTGTGTGAAGCCCAACAAAGTGGAGCCACATGATCCTGCACAGAGACTCTGCGCCCATCTATGATTTATCATGTATGAAATTTAAAGCATCCGATGGAGGGAAAAATGACATCGATCTTAAACAAAAACAAAAAAAATCTATTATGTCTATTGTGTCTATATGGCGCAAATAATCACACTACTGTCATTTTGAGCTGTCTGGATGTTACACTGGAAGTTATTAGTAAAAGAAAAGCACTTGCCAAGTAAAGTGATGCCTGCCATGTTCAAGAAATAAAATTATTCTGAAATACCAACATCCGCGTCAATAAACTCCAGAGTTGCGTTCCATGATCAGATGGCAAAATAATTCGTCCATGTATGTTTTTACTTATCATTTCCTTTTGTCAGAGACGGAATAGCATGAAAGTGTTTTCCAGTTCTTGAAAAGTCTCTGTTGTGAGTTTATAAGCCGTTCTTCCTGTTTTCTGTCAGTAAAAATGTCAGAGTGGCAGCCTGAAAAGTCTCTCTCTCTCTCTCTCCTCTCTCTCTCTCTCGCTCTCTCTCTCTCTCTCTCTCTCTCTCTCTCTCTCTCACTCTCACACACACACACACACACACACACACACACACACACACACACACACGGAGTGCTCCACTCTGCCCGTGCTTTGCTGATGTGGCCTCTAGGATTGGCTGTGATTGAAAGGTGTGTGTGTGTGTATATATATATATATATATATACTCAAAAAAAATATAAACGCAACACTTTTGGTTTTGCTCCCATTTTGTATGAGATGAACTCAAAGATCTAAAACTTTTTCCACATACACAGTATCACCATTTCCCTCAAATATTGTTCACAAACCAGTCTAAATCTGTGATAATGAGCACTTCTCCTTTGCTGCGATAATCCATCCCACCTCACAGGTGTGCCATACCAAGATGCTGATTAGACACCATGTGCCTCAGACATCAGTCCACAATAAAAGGCCACTCTGAAAGGTGCAGTTTTGTTTTATTGGGGGGGATACCAGTCAGTATCTGGTGTGACCACCATTTGCCTCATGCAGTGCAACACATCTCCTTCGCATAGAGTTGATCAGGTTCTCAATTGTGGCCTGTGGAATGTTGGTCCACTCCTCTTCAATGGCTGTGCAAAGTTGCTGGATATTGGCAGGAACTGGTACATGCTGTCGTATACGCCGGTCCAGAGCATCCCAAACATGCTCAATGGGTGACATGTCCGGTGAGTATGCCGGCCATGCAAGAACTGGGGCATTTTCAGCTTCCAAGAATTATGTACAGATCCTTGCAACATGGGGCCGTGCATTATCCTGCTGCATCATGAGGTGATGTTCTTGGATGTATGGCACAACAATGGGCCTCAGGATCTCGTCACGGTATCTCTGTGCATTCAAAATGCCATCAATAAAATGCACCTGTGTTCTTCATCCATAACAGACGCCTGCCCATACCATAACACCACCGCCACCATGGGCCACTCGATCCACAACATTGACATCAGAAAACCGCTCACCCACACGACGCCACACACGCTGTCTGCCATCTGCCCTGAACAGTGTGAACTGGGATTCATCCGTGAAGAGAACACCTCTCCAACTTGCCAAACGCCAGCGAATGTGAGCATTTGCCCACTCAAGTCGGTTACGACGACGAACTGGAGTCAGGTCGAGACCCCGATGAGGACGACGAGCATGCAGATGAGCTTCCCTGAGACGGTTTTTGACAGTTTGTGCAGAAATTCTTTGGTTATGCAAACCAATTATTTCAGCAGCTGTCCAAGTGGCTGGTCTCAGACGATCTTGGAGGTGAACATGCTGGATGTGGAGGTCCTGGGCTGGTGTGGTTACACGTGGTCTGCGGTTGTGAGGCTGGTTGGATGTACTGCCAAATTCTCTGAAACGCCTTTGGAGACGGCTTATGGTAGAGAAATGAACATTCAATACACGAGCAACAGCTCTGGTTGTCATTCCTGCTCTCAGCATGCCAATTGCACGCTCCCTCAAATGTTGCAACATCTGTGGCATTGTGCTGTGTGATAAAACTGCACCTTTCAGAGTGGCCTTTTATTGTGGGCAGTCTAAGGCACACCTGTGCACTAATCATGGTTTCTAATCAGCATCTTGATATGACACACCTGTGAGGTGGGATGGATTATCTCAGCAAAGGAGAAGTGCTCACTATCACAGATTTAGACTGGTTTGTGAACAATATTTGAAGGAAATGGTGATATTGTGTATGTGGAAAAAGTTTTAGATCTTTGAGTTCATCTCATACAAAATGGGAGGAAAACCAAAAGTGTTGCGTTTATATTTTTGTTGAGTGTATATATATGTGTGTGTGTGTGTGTGTGTGTGTGTGTGTGTGTGTGTGTGTGTGTGTGTGTGTGTGTGTGTGTGTGTGTGTGTGTGTGTGTGTGTGTGTGTGTGTGTGTGTGTGTGTGTAAAAATATAAATGAAGACTAAATACAACTTTTTGGGTTAAATTGTTATACATTTGTTGCCACGATATTTGACAATTGTCCAATTGGAAATTTAATTTTGCCACTATAGTTCCACAAAATGGGGACAATGTCTCACTGGCTTCTTTTCCCTTCCTGATCACTGAGATCGTATGTGCTCTTATTTACCTCTGTGTGTTAAATGCTGTGCACGCTTGTTTTTCTTTTCCTGTGAGGTCTTCGCATTAAACCCACTGGGCGCTGCAGCGCACAGCATCAAGTATCAAACTGGTCCCAATTTAACCTGAAGTACCGCTGGAACCTTCCATAATCCAGACAGAGCTGTTGGATTTAGTAGCGGTCTGTTCACTCCTTTCTTCTGTTTGAGTGTGATATCATCCTGTGTTAGAACTCGGACTGTTTGTGCAGACTGAACTCATACAGTACAGCTACACTCAGTGTCCTCTGGCAGTGTGCATTTGCTTGTTGGTGTCAAAAGGTAATGATGTGCCGCAGTCCGCTGTAACAGACACATGATTGGCAGCAGCTGGTGTGGAGCCACTGACAAAAAGGTTTATCTGTGTGATTGGCCCCGGGCTGGTATTTGTATAAGTGATCGCCACCTTTCTGTATTTATGTCCATGTGCCTGTTGATCACAGTGTTTTTGTGCCTGGTTGCTAACAGCTTTGTGTTTCTGTATGAAATTTACATACAACAGAACATCCTTCCTTTGATATTTCATGATAGTATTGTCATGTGTTTCAGGTTCGGAACCTGTGCTACATGGTGACACGGAGAGAGAGGATGAAACACACCCTGTGTGACCTCCAGGAGAAGATCTTCCACCTGCAGATACAGTTACTGGAAGAAGAGTTGGCTGGAGGTGAGGGGGGATGGGGGCCAGTGTTCTTTACTATAGTGATTTTTTGCTCCAGCGGCTACTGCACGGGAGCTTGTAGGCTTGTCTGTGTGTGTGTCTGTGGTATTCACAGTGCTGTTGTTCAGTACCAAGATATTTGGGTTATAAATTAATCTCAACTCTCACGCATGAGTTCAGACAGAACCGACCTTGACCTGCTTTATCTATGTCAAATCCAGTTCAGCATGTAATTACAGGCCATCCACACTTGTGTACCAAACAATAATCATCGTAGACCCAAGATATGTGAGATATAAGTGGCTCTCACAACGCTGTTGCATGAGTTTAGACCAGGAGTGGGCAATCGTGCCATGACGGGCCAAGACACTGCAGGTTTTCCTTGCTACCAATCACCTCAGCAGGTGATTTCATTACTGACCAGGTGTCTCAGCAGGTGATTTCATTGACGATCACATGGTTATGTTCAGGAGAGAAGATCATCAGCAACCCACCTGCTGAGTTGATTGGTTGCTAGGAAAACCTGCAGTGTCTTAGTTTAGACAATGTCCACTTTGATCTACTTTTTCTGGGTTAAAATGTGCTGATTGAAGCCATTAATACTAAATGCAATAAAGTTCATTCCAATTTGGCGCATAAGGAAACTAAAACATAGTAAATACCATACATACCGAATATAACAAACTGGAAATTGATATCAATATCATTTTAATCCATCAAATAGGAGCATTTCTGCGGAAAACGTTCTGTAGTTCATTTTGGTGGCCATCTTAAAAAATGGCCACCAATTGATCAAAGATGCTAAAAAGTATCATGAGTATCATGAGAATCACTCTGCCAAATTTTGTGCTTGTATGTCCAAATGCACGATTTTTCCATTATTTGCTCCACTGTTATAAAAGCCTGAAGGTTTGTGCCTTCACTGTGTAAAATGTGAACATAAACCTGCCTGACAGACACATAAGCTGGACATTATTTTCCCATATTTTTCTCCTTTCTGGATCTGCAGAGGCTATTTACATTTTATATCCATTTCCAGATTAAGTTTTGCATCCATAGCTATCAACCCGCTATGGCGATGTGTGTGATTTACAATGTGATCAGTGCGATCACTCTGGTGTTGGAAACAATATGACACCTGTCAGTTAATGAATGTCGCCACTCTCACTTACTGGGCTCGACAATAGCACTGGTCCGATGGCCCGGTGGCCTTTTTTTACATGTTCAGGGCCACCACGGGCCAGTGAAGTTCATATTTCACTGGCCCGTATGGGCCAGTAAGAATTAAAATCGCTTTGGGCAAATTTATTAGTCTTACCGTGAAGAAATCTGTCGATGTAGCGAACATTTTCGCTACATCGTCCGCCATGTTTGTTATGGTAGCTACGGCGCATGCGTGGGGCCGTCTTCGTCTCTTTCCGTGCCACTTGCCGAAGTGCAGACGAACCCACAGACAAACTTCGTCTACAGGAGCATCTTCTGATGTGGCGCGAATTTCACTTCAACATCGACGCCTCATTTTCGCTTACGATCGCAATGAATATTATGAATTTATTGAAACCTCCTGCCCCTGGGCAGAAACCAGGGAAGCAAAGAAAAGAACACCTATCACCCTCAAAACAAGCACAGAAGAGGAAGGCTGCTGATGGTGAATATGAGAAGAAAAGGGTGAGGAAAACTTGGCAAACTTCCTGGAAGAAAAGATGGCCATGGCTGGAGCGTGATGAGGAGAGCGAGGTTGTCTTCTGTGGAACTTGTAGGGCCATGCCAGAGTATGCTGACAAGTAAGTATAAATATACCAAGTCCTGGTAGACATCTGGTATGATTTCATACGCCAGTTTAAAAGTCTAATCAGTATGACCTTGTGGAAACCCCACGGTAACAACATTAGCAAGGGAGCTTAGTATATGAAATTTAACTTATATTAATTTTGTAAATGATCAAGAAATAAATTTATTTTTGTATTAAAGTCTGAGTGTTCAAAAAATTCATATCAGTTACCTACTGACATTTCTTTCAAAGCGGACTCACTTTAAGGTTTTTATCATGTAGTATAAGAATATTGTGTTTGTTTTCAAGTGTTTTTGCATTAAGAAAGCCCAATTCTCATGTCTGAGTGTTGATTTAAAAAAATTCATATCGACGTTACCCCTGACATTTTTTTCAAAGTTGATTCAGTTTAAGGTTTTTATCACGTAGTATAAGAATATTGTCTTTGTTTTTTAATGTTTATGCACTGTGGAAGCCAAAGTTTAATGTCCGAGTGAAAAATTACATAAGTTACCTCTCAACTTTTTTTTCCAGAGTTGATGCACTGTAAGGTTTTTATCATGTAGTATAAGAATATTTGATAAAATAATGTATATTGTATTTGTGTGTTTCTCTTATTCTTCTTAAGTTTGATGATAATTTGCAAAAAATATGAAATATTTTCATTTTTAAATTTTTTTTTATTTATTATTATTTTTATTTTTAAAATATGAAATATTTTTGTCTTTTCTCAATAATTCCAGGTAAAGAAAATGGCTTTCCTTCCAAAAGGGCAGTTTTCCAGTTAAGGAAAAAAGAAACAAAACTTTTCTCATCTTTGATGTTATTTATCCTATTATTTCATTTATTTTCCAGGAATTGCTCCTTGTACAAAGGTCAGGTTACTGATAGATGCACAGGCTTCGATCCCCACCAGAATAGTGCTAGTCACAAGGCATGTGTGCATCAGATGGAAAAGAAGGAGAGAGGGAAGGACAACCCCAAGCCAGCTGTTCTTCAAGGAATCCATGTCAACAAAAAAATACATGCCAAGTTTGAAGAGCAGATGACAAACATGTTCCACATTGCGTACTTCCTGGCGAAGAATGAAAAACCATTCACTGACTTCCCAGAACAAGTGGCCCTGAACACCAGGACAGGATCAAACCTGCCGAAGTTTTATACTTCTGATAAGGCTTGTGCTAGGTATTTTTATTCTGCTTTTCAGTAAATTTACACCATCAATTTTATTTATTTATTTATTTTGAACATCTAAAGACAGTTGCGTGTTTGATTTTTTTTTTCAGGTTTATGCTTGACATATATGCACAAGAGAGTGAGCCATTCTTGGCAAAGTTAAAGGAATCCAAGTATATCAGCCTTCTTGTGGATGGAGCCACTGACTCAGGCCACCTAGAGGATGAGATCATGTATGTCAAGTTTTTTGACAAAGATATGGGACCCATACAACATTTTCTTGGCATACAGGATGTGAAGCACACTAATGCTGATGGTGTCATTGAGGCCATAGATACAGGTATGCAATTCATCATCAGTTTAATAGATGCATTAACATGTATGACTATTGTTGACTGCATAACAAAGGTTCTTTAACTGGTTGAATTTAATTTTAGGACAGTAGCTTCTATATGGTGTTAATATAAAATGAAAGCACAAGTGTTAATGTTTTGTAAGAACTGAGTGCACTGATGACTTAAACTAAAACAGACTTGACTTAAACTAAAACATAATGATGATTCCTTTTTCTTTTAAGTGTTCAAACTTGCAGGCGTTGAGGATTGGAAGACTAAAGTGGTGTTCATATGTGCCGATGGTGCCTCTGTGAACATGGGTAGAAAGACAGGTTTAGCAACAAAGTTAAAGCAGGAGATTGAGTATTTGCTTGCAATACACTGTGTGGCACATCGTCTAGAGCTGGGTGTCACTGGTATGTACCACAATTATTATCACACAATTTAGTTTTTTTATTTGCATGTGATGTCATTAATTTATTACTATTATATTCCACAGATGCAGTCAAGAGTAACGAGAGACTTAAGCGCCTACACGAGGTCCTATACTTCCTGTACGAGCAGTACCACTACTCAAACAAAGCCCTACGGGAGTTGCGAATGATTGCAGGAGCACTGGAAGAAAAAGTCCTAAAGCCATCCAACCTGAAAGGCACACGCTGGTTGCCGTACATTCATTGCGCCACAAAGGTAAGCTGGTAGTATATTTCAAAATTAACAATCTATTGTGCATTTCTGGGGCATTATTTAGGTTTGAAAGTTAAAGTATTTTAACCAATCTGTTTTTAGCACATGCATTTATTTTTTGCAGATTCTCTGCACAAGTTATTCTGTGTTTGTTGCCCACCTCGAGGACCAGGCGAGCACCGAGCATGTCAACAAACCCTCACCAAGTGTGGTTGGCAGGGCCAAAAACATGTTGAAGTACCTGAAGGACAGCAGAAATGTACAGTTCATGCACTTTGTGTGATGTGCTAGATGCCCTGAAGACACTGAGTCTAAACTTAGCGTGACCAGCTGACCCCTGGTAGGTTATTATACATCTACATGATTTTTCAATTTCAGGCGAAGCAGTAGAACACCAGATAATTACAACACAAAAAGCAGCAATGTACTGTATAAAATATTCAATTTTTGCATTTCAGGTGAAGCTGTAGAACACCAGGAGGCATGCTCTACTGCCCTTGTGGAACTGTCCTTGACTCCAGGGGAAATGCAGTCGAAAGTTTTTGAAAGTGTGGCCCTTAGTGGGAAATTTCAAGGAGTGGAACTGACCAATGATAGTGTGGATACTCTTGCCCAAGACAGGAAAGAAATAACGGGTAATGTACTTTAATATTAATTTATAAGTTTGGCTTAGGAATCAAAGAATGCCAGAAGGACAACTTTCCTTTTATATATAGTAATTATTCTATGATTTTATTTTTTGATAGGAGCCATTTTGGACCATGTTCAGAAAAGACTGGGAGATCTGTACTCCAATTCAATCATCTCGAAATTCCGTGCTCTTGACCACACATCATTTCCTAACTTGGAAACATCACGAGAGTCATTTGCGTTGCATGGGAAAGAAGAGATAGCTGAACTGTGTATCCACTACCAGAAGTTGCTGGAGCGGGATGGTGTTACGCAGGACCAGGTATTGAGCGAATACCGGCTATATAAGACATGGTCTTGCAACAGAATCTCATCTATGAGAGAAACTCTCATGACAGTACTACAAAGAGGTAAAACAAAAATATTGCAGCATTTTAACCTAATTACAGTAAGCATGCAGTTAAAGTATAAGTTTTCATCATAAACTATGGCAATTTCTATCTACTAATTTTTGTTTTTCTTCAATTCTTTATTTTAGATGACTTGAAAGAGAAGTTTGGCGCTCTGGCAGTGCTGATAGAAATATATACTGTCATGGCTGTCAGTACAGCTGTATGTGAGAGAGGGTTCTCTTGTATGAAGAGAATCAAGTCAGACTGGCGCTCATCACTTGCCCCAATCCAGATGAGTCGCCTCATGTATTTATCAATTGAAGGTTCAGCACCAGGTAATTTTGATGCAAATGCTGCTGCTCATCGCTGGTGGGGGTCTGGTGAACGTCAGAGGAGACCAGGGTATACTGTTTGGGAAGCCAGAAAGTCACAACCAACTGATGAAGAACTGGCTCTAGAGCTGCAAGAATTAGAAAATAAAATGGAGGAAGAACTCTCGTCTCTAAGGTCGAAGGACATGTTCCTTAGCCAGGATGAAGTTGATGAAGAGTGTATGGATGAGTATTGGGGGTGTGAGAGGGTGGAAGGTGTCATGCATGAGGAGGACATGTGCACCAAATTATAAATAATCAAATCTCAAGAAACTGACTCAAGAGACTGTCATGGTTACTTGAAATAATTTGTCACAGAAATAAATTTTTACTGGTGAAATTTACTGGGTCAACACAAGTTGCCAGTTAGAGCATTGTATATTTACTGGGTCAATGCGGCGACCGTCGGTTCGGCGCGGGCGTGAAAGTATGGGCCAGTGATATTTTCATCCGGGCCAGTAACTTTCAAATTCTACTGGCCCTGTGGGCCAGTGCATAAATTGCCTTATTGTCAAGCCCTGCACTACTTAGGCACTTTAGTTACACATGTAGATGGTACCATCTTGTGGCTGTAGATGATAATGCGGTATTTTTTTTGCATAAGTCGCATCAGAAAGTCCCAGAACTTGCCAAGCCAGTAAAAAAACAAAAAAGAAACCCACAAAAAAAAATATGACAAATATGGTATTTTATTTTAGGTGTTTACCTGCAATTTATGTTGAAATCAGGCCATGTTTAATCGGGTTTTCATAATGAGATTCTTATTGATTGATTATCAGCAGATGTATTCATGTACTGTGCAGTATACCTACAAAGATTTCCGATATGATTAGCACACTGATTGATTTATGTGGTGCAAAAAAAACAAAACATATGTATTAGCAGCCAAGGAATCATCCATGAGTTTATAGATCACAATAAGCTCTTTTTCTGAAATTCTTGCTTTCATCAAATTAAATGTATGCCACTACTGGTTAACCCTTTCTTTACAGCAGTGTCCAGTTAAATGACAAAAGCAAAGGCTTATTATTCCTGAACATAAAGGAATCATTGCCATCATTAACTAAAAATCTGTTAAAAATTTGGGGAAATGAGTTGTCATAAATTTGAGACATTCTCAGGTTCAACAATGGTAAAATGCATTCAAATGTTAAGGTGAACAAAAGATTTTATGGAAAGACATACATTTTTCAAACTGATTGTTTAAGGAACCCAACAAGCTTCATGGAGTAACTTTTGTGTTAGTGTGTGTGTGTGTGTGTGTGTGTGTGTGTGTGTGTGTGTGTGTGTGTGTGTGTGTGTGTGTGTGTGTGTGTGTGTGTGTGTGTGTGTGTGTGTGTGTATACGAGGTCTATTAGAAAGGTATCCGACCTTATTTTTTTCAAAAACCATATGGATTTGATTCATATGTTTTTATGTCAGCCAAGCTTGAACCTTCGTGCGCATGCGTGAGTTTTTCCACGCCTGTCGGTTGCGTCATTCGCCTGTGAGCACGCCTTGTGAGAGGAGTGGTCCAGCCCCCTCGTCGGATTTTCATTGTCAGGAAATGGCGGAATGATTAGGGCTTTTTTCCATCAGAATTTTTTCAGAAACTGTTAGAGACAAGCAGCTGGAAACCATTCGAAAAAATTTATCTGGCTTTCAGTGAAAATTTTACGGGCTTCACAGAGAATAAGGACTGTTACTACAGCTTTAAGGACGCCCCACAATGGCGCACGGCGCGCCGCGCTCCGAGCCGCCATCGAGAGGCAGAAAACACCACATCATTTCTAAACGGATGGCTGTGTGGAGCTGGGACCGTCGTGAGCAATTTCTCTGGTTATCACAAGAGCTGGACATCAGCCATTTTCCTGCAGATTTCACTTTTAACAAAAGATTTTGTCATGCAAAGCCGCGCGGAGGCATCGCGCGTCAGGACCGATTCGCTGATCGAGCGAGACAAAGGAACACCTCCGTTTCGGAGTGCCAGGGGACAAGTTGGGACATGCCCAGCTCTCCACAATTTCTCTTATACTCACTGGGCTGGTAAGCATTGAAAGCCAAGATAGGCATGTCATATATATATATATATATATATATATATATATATATATATATATATATATATATATATATATATATATATATATATATATACTAGGTCTATTAGAAAAGTATCCAACCTTATTATTTTTTTCAAAAACCATATGGATTTGAATCACGTGTGATTGCATCAGCCAAGCTTGAACCTCCGTGCACATGCGTGAGTTTTTTCACGCCTGTCGGTTGCGTCATTCGCCTGTGAGCAGGCTTTGAGTGAGGAGTGGTCCACCCCTCTCGTCGTTTTTTTCATTGTTTAGGAATGGCTCAGAGACTGCTGCTTTGCTTTATCAAATTTTTTTCAGAAACTGTGAGGGACATCAGAGTGGACACCATTCGAGAAATTCAGATGGTTTTTGGTGAAAATTTTATGGGCTTCAAAGAGATTACAGAGTGTTACTGTCGCTTTAAGGACGGCCCAAAGCGACTGGTGGTGGGCCGCTCTCTGAAGCCGCCATCGACAGGCTGAGCAACCATTTCGTTTCTAAACGGATGGCTGTATGGCGAAGCCTCCGCTCCTCTTTCCATGACAAATACTCTTGTAACAGTGGAATGTGCCATTCATTTCCAAACTGGACGCTGTGTTTTATCCGGGATGTCATCTGGCTAGCACAGGAATTGTGAAAAGACGTGGACATCAGCACTTTATCGGCACATTGATACAGATGTGTGGAGGAATTCTGCGCGTCGCGGCAGTGCCGCATGGTGCAAAGCAACGCCGTGATGAAGCCTCACAGGACATGTTCTGGCATGTCCACGCACATCCACAATTTCTCGGATAATCACTCAATGGAAAAACCACCGACAGCTGTCTGAACGCCATCTCAAAGCCGTCCTGTGAGACCAAAACGGAGGTGGTTTTGTCTCGCTCCAGTAGCGAATCCATCGTGACGCGCGAAGCCTCCGCTCGGCTTTCCATGACAAAATCTCTTGTTAAAAGTGAAATCTGCCGGAAAATGGTTGATGTCCAGCTCTTGTGATAACCAGGGAAATTGCACACGATGGTCACGGATCCATACAGCCATCCGTTTAGAAATGAAATGGTCGCTCAGCCTGTCGATGTTTGATAAAAATTTTTTGAAAAACTGTAAGGCACAACTGAGTGGACACCATTCGATAAATTCAGCTGGTTTTTGGTGAAAATTTTAACGGCTGATGAGAGATTTTGGTCTGTTAGTGTCGCTTTAAGGACGGCCCACGGCGCCTGACGGCGATCTGTGCTCCAAGGCGGCGGCGTCTCGCTGTTTCAAGCTGAAAACTTCCACATTTCAGGCTCTGTTCACCCAGGTCGTCGTCAGAGAACAGAGAAGTTTCAGAAGAGGTCGGCATGAGGAGTTTATGCGGACATTCCACTGTTAAAGGAGATTTTGTAATGAAAGAACGTGCGGGCAGATTCGCATGTCGGGCCGGACCCGACCGCGGGGGGTCACAACAGGAAAAACACCTCCATTAGAAACCTTAACGGACAAGTTGGAACATGCCCAGCTGTTAAACAATTTCTCAGATACTCACTTGTTGAAAGCCATCAAAAGCCGTCTGAATTTTACAAATGGTTTTCAACACGGAGGTGTTTTTCCTGTCGCGGCGCAGACGGATTTGCGGCGTCGTCACGGAACCGACTCGGCGAATTTGCCCGCACGTTCTTTCATTACAAAATCTCCTTTAAGAGTGGAATGTCCGCATAAACTCCTCATGCCGACTTCTTCTGAAACTTCTCTGTTCTCTGACGACGACCTGGGTGAACAGAGCCTTAAATTAGGATGTTCTCAGCTCGAAACAGCCAGACGGACACCACCTCCGACCGTGCCGCGCCTCCGACCTCGTGTATATATATATATATATATATATATATATTATTATTATTATTTTTTTTTTTTTTTAATTACTAAGTGGACTGTGTGAATTAATTAGTGACCAAATGCTATGCCTGAATGTCTTTGGTGTTAGGTTTCTTTGGAGGACTCTTGGGCATTGCTGAAGTGGCTTTGTGTCAAACTTTACTTTGGGATCCTCAGATGAGGAATATCACTTGCATCATTAGGGAATGTCACTTATGACATTTTAGCCATGTGGCGCATTTCTCTGTGCATGATTCAGCACACAGGTGACTCAGTGTTGTGGACCCAAGTGGCAAGTTTCGGTCGTGGGGGATTGTCTCACTTCCGCCTGTGGAGCCTCAGTATTTGTGTGTTTGTGTCGGGGTTATGTTGGTGAACCCTGTTATTGATAGTAATCGTGACCTGTAGCTGTCACGGTGACGGCAGTAAAAGCTTTTTATCTCAGTAATAACAGTGGAGTGATGCTGCTGTGCTAATGACAATGAACTCTGATGGTTTGGCCGTGTGTGTGCGTGCGTGCGTGTGTGTGTGTGTGTGTGTGTGTGTGTGTGTGTGTGTGTGTGTGTGTGTGTGTGTGCGCTGCTTCCTTTCCACTGCTCATTATTCTTTCGGAAGATTTCACACACACTGTCAGTCTCTCGCTCTCTAGCGCACACACTTCCTGAGTTGCTGACTCTGCAGATTGCCACCATCAGGTGCTGGAAGCTGTGCTGCCAGCACTAAACAGTTGTATCTGTTCACATTGCCATAGGAGTGAGATTAAAGGTGGGAGAGGGGAAGAGCAGCAGGGAGTGAAGGATGAGCTTGTCTGCTATGATGATTTGTGGTTTCCCTCATCCCATATCTACATCTTTCTTTTGACTTTTCCACTTTGTCCTTTTCCCTGATCATTTTCTCCTCCATGTCCTTATTTATTAATATTTCATTCAGGTAATGCATGGCTTTTTGTTTTGTTTGTATATTGTTTTGTTGTTGTTGCTGTCTTGTTTGTCTTGCTTTCCATTTAGGGCCCTATCCTCAAACCAGCGCAAAGTGGCGCACAGCCCAGCACAAGTGTCATGAAAATTCAGTAAGGTATATCTTATATATTATATTCCAATTCTAAGGTGTAACTATGCCAGTATACAAAGGTATATCTAAATATCTAAAAAGGAACAGTAAAATAGGAGAGTAGAAAAGAGTAGAGTAGAGCCACTTAGGTGCCTGGTCTTGAGAACCAGGGATGGTAGGTTAAAAAGTTAAATTTTTTTTATCCCATGGGAACTCTCCCTACCCACCCAAGCAGCTCAAGAAAAAGGTATATATGATATAATAAGTAATAAGACATAAAAAGGATAAGCCATCACAGGAGAAGATTGTTATCAAACACAAAGGAACCAACTATTTTGTAAGCTATGATGAACAATGCTAAGGCCAGCTAGATAAGCTAACGTTAGCTTTAGGTATAACTGATTGTACCCCACTCCTCCAATATTTACTTAAATATAATAATATTAAAAAGGGGGAACAGGAAAAAGCATGTAGAAATGTATATGGTGACATAAGTATATATATTTGCAGAAAAGATGAAAACGGCGGGCGTTTTAATCATCAAACCTGCACCTGCTAGCGTTACTCATTGTTGGTTCTTCTTCTTCTGCTATATTTTTAACACAGTATTCAGTAGCTTCGCCCTCGTGTGGGAACACATGTAATTACAGCTGATCATCCCAATAACCACTTAAAGCGTTAAACATTAAAGTAGCATATATATATATATATATATATATATATATATATATATAAGGTGAATGAGGGTGAGGCAGCCTATTAGATAATTAATAGCTAATAGGCTAAGCTATAATTGTAGCAGTATAACTGTATAAACAAAGGCTCAGATATAATATGTTATAGGTTTTATCTAAGGTTTACCCTATATGTTAGGTTATGGTTCGCTAATCTAGGTGGAAGAAATTCCATCTTCTACATGTTTTTTAATGGGAACCCCAAACTTAGATATTATTTTTTGATGTCTATTAGAAAATCTTTTGAACTGAAGAACCAATTTGTTATGCAGAAACCCTTTTTAACTAATCTACTAGTAAGTTTATGGTGTCTAGTGGAAAAACTTTGGTAATTATCACAGATGCGACCAATTCTGACTAATTGAGAGGTGTAAACACTGTATGTAGGTTTACTCGGTATGTTACTACTCATAAAAGGAAATTTTACAATATGAAAGTTAAAATCATCCCGTTTGTTGAAAACAGCTGTTCTAAACTGTCAATCTGTAATGCTCAACTCTATATCTAAGTTTTCTGTAGTCTTTTAGTTCTAATTCTGATGGATAAATATTTTTAATTTCATTCTCAAAATTAGGGTTATTTAAAGTAAGTAGGTCATCAATGTAATGGAAGGTATTATTAAAGGTTTTTGCTGACTTGCTATTATTTTTAAGTTTATCTTTCATAAATTTGTATTCATAATAAAAAAGGAAAAGATTAGCTAAAAGTGGAGCACAATCTGTTCCCGTAAGTATCCCTATTGTTTGTTTGAAAATCTGTTGCCAACCTCTATATAAATATTGTCTACAAGGAATTCTATATGCTCAATCATATTTTCCTCAGTTATATTATGATACCGTGTTGATGTAGTGTTAGACCAGTATGTTGTGCTATAATTTCTAATAACGATATATTTAGAGCTTCTAATTCTAAAAGCTTCCCTGACTAGTTCACTGATACTATATATAAGTTGGTCATGTCGGATGTTAGTATACAGGGTGGAAAAATCAAAACTGTCAAAATGTGTAGCTACTTTAGTTTTGTTTAACTGTTTTAGTTTTTTTAAAACCTCTATAGCATTATCGATAATCCAGAAGCAATTAACTCCAGTGTTACGAGCTATAACTTTGCAGTATTGTTTGAAATGTTTTGTAACTAATTTAAGGCTAGAGGTTAGTAGATGGGATAATGGTTTAGTAGTACATGCATTAGAGGCCACTATAAATCTACTACCTATTGGATTTTTATGCATTTTGGGAAGCCAGTAGAAGGATGGTAATTGTTTCATATCGTTGGTAATTTTAATGTTATATTTAGCCATAAATTGACTAGTTTCAGCCCGATACAGTTGTCATTTTTATACTGTCAGCTTGCACCCTGTAAATCAGTTGCCAACCTTTTTTCTTCAGATCCCTGCTCTTTGTAACAAAGAAGACACTGAGCAACATGAATGGATCTTCGGCTTGATATGTTATGGCATTCAAATACCATCCATTCGAGGCTCTGAAGTTCTGGTTTCCATGCATCCGCAGTGCCTCGTATTTCAGACCCTTCCCTGTCACTCGGAAGCTTTTTTCACGACTTCTCAGCAGCTTGAACGCTGCTGAGTAGCATTGTTTGTGCGGAGCCATTTTATGTAATTGTGTAGCAGTTACTGCATGCAAAAAAAACATTTGTATCGAGTCTGCAGTGCTTCTCTTACATGTAGTACGCATGTCTGTACTTACCGTAAGGCCGCCCCTTTTTTGAAAATTGCAGGCCCCTGGAGCATTTAATAGAGTAAATGTGGTATTTGAAAAATAATGGCAAAATAATTTTAACCCTGTGTGGAATAGAGAATATCTTAAACTTGTGTACCCAGCTCTTGTTGTTTTTTAAGTCATTAATGATGTATGATGTACAATCATTCCACCTTTACAAAAGAACAGTTCAAGAACATCATTAAAAGTCCAAAATTACTATGACATCCATGCCCATTATGGGTGTATGTCAACCTCTGAGTACAACTGAGTTCTAGTCTTCTGTGGTTGGAGTAACAGTTTTACTGACATCTTTTAGCTTTGTCATCACTGAATATGAGAACTGGATCTTATTTGATTGTAGCTGGTTAAAGGTCAAAGAAACTAAGTAAAAATAAAAGTGGTTGTAATTCATGAATGGTTATGATTCCTGGTTATGATATGATATGGTTATGATTCCTGCTGTGCTCCATTGTTGCCGAGCTATAAATCACAAAGGATTGTTGAACTTTTTTATACCAATGCAGTAAAACTATACTGCTCAAACAAGCACTTGTGAACTATTAAAAGAAAAAAAAGTTAATTACAGCCTGCGGCTGCAGGCAATTCCTCACTCACCTCCTCAACTTTCTCTCACAATTGTGTTAAATAAAGTCCACTCTGCTCACAGACAGATTGCCAGTGACAGGACATGTCCACATTCAGTATAACTCCTCATGGAGGACATCTCCAGGTCCAATCACAGATGATTCACACTCCAGCTGCAGCTCCACGATCACAGGAAGCATGATAAACTTTAACAGAAATCAGAGCACACACCTGCAGTGCAGCACAAAAAGACATAAACTAGAAGAGAAATCAGAGCGCCACAGCAGAGCCGAGGTAGAGCTGCATGTTGATTTGGGGCATGTTTTATGCTGGATGCCCTTCCAGACACAACTTATTACATGGAAAATTGGCAGGGGTGACCTTGAACCGGGAACCTTTTGCACTGGAAACAAGCGGACTTAACCTCTTGGGCACCACCCCGCTACAACCAAAGTAATCAGTACTTTTGCTATAAGTACTTTTAATTGTAAAACAAGATCAGTAAATGAATTACAATTAAATATTCATTTAAAGCTTGGATTACCTCAACATGAGGGATGCAAATAATGATTATTTTAATCAGTCAATCAATTATTTTCTCAATTAAATTGTTGAAAAATATTAATTAATGTTTTCAGAGCCCAAGATGATGCCTTCAAATGTCTTATTTTGTAGACAACTAAAAGATGCTCGGTATACTACCAGATAGGAGTAAAGAAAGAAAAAGTGGAAGGCACTCAGAGAGCGCACACCTCTGCCAAGTCCACATATATTCCAAATCACATTCAAAATAAAGTCCTTCCTTTTCTCAGACATTATCCATCTGCTCACCAAAAGCCATCAACATCCTCTCACAACTTTTTGAGTTCAGTGTTGCTGTGTGCCAGACATTCTTCTGCATCTGTTTTGCATATCTGCATGTATGGTGCTGTGCAAACATTTTAAGCATGAGTTACATTTTAATTAGAGTTATACTAAAAGTAGTGTTTGATGCCGTCCCCCGTTTTTATTGGCATGTCGATGCAAAATCAGTTCCAACAAAAGTGAATATGTGAGTTATATTTTTATTCTATAATAATAATAATAAAAATAACATACTGGTCAGTAGAATACCACACAAGCACAGTTTTAAATGACCATGCAATATTAAAATGATTGTAAAACACAATTACTCATACTTTAAATCACATTTTTCTTAAAATAGTTTTGAGGTCCTGTGACTTCTACTCTGGTGCGACTTATGTTACCCCCCCCCCCCCCCCCAAAAAAAAAAATCTCACGTAAACAAAACCCAATTTTGGTATTGATTATCATTAAAGTTTAAATTCATCACACACTTAATTTATTTTTGAATATTTATCAGGTTTTCCTAAATTTCAGTGTTTTCATGATGTATTATATTTGCCAAAAAACATTTGCACATTACTGTATTCATCCAGAATATATTCCAGATTACCTCCAAAATGGAATAATTTATATCCCAGAACATTATCAATGTGCTCATCAAATTTCAGTAAAATCCTGTTGTTACTTCTTGAAATGTTATTCTGCTAACAAACAAGCAAACAGACAAACTCTGCTGAAAACATTGTCATGAACCTTACAGTAATGAAAGTATTTACCTTTAAGAAGCTGAAATATATAAAATGCTGTCCTTTTACCATTAATTTAATAGTTGATTCATAATTGATTCATTGTTGCAGCCCTGGTCAACATGACTGACAGCAGAGCTTGAAGTGCAGTTTTTTGGACAAATGGTGTTTAGTTTTGGTAAAAAAAAAAAAGTAAGTCCCTTCGGCTGCTCCCTTGTTTGCACTTGGGGTCGCCACAGCAAATCCAAGGTGGATCTGCATGTTGAATTGGCACAAGTTTTACGCCGGATGCCCTTCCTGACGCAACTCCACATTACATGGAGAAATGTGGCAGGGGTGGGATTTGAACCCGGAACCTTCTGAACTGAAACCAGTAGTTTTGGTCTAAGTAGAAATACAAAATGTCTAGTGTATCTATTGTCACGTATAAAACCCCTTTCACACCGGAGCTGCTTCGAGTTGTTTCCTGTGGCATCATGATGACGCAGGAATGTCTGTGTCAGGTGTGCGCAGCGGGGGGGCAGAGAGGAGGTGAGGACACAGCCTGCAGGTTCTCTGGCCAGAGGAATCAGAGTGCACAGTTTGACTGCAGACAGACTGTGGACTCTGATTTCTCTTCTAGTTTATACTTGTTCATGTGTTGAGCTGCAGGTCTGCGCTCTGAGTTATGTTATAGTTAATTTCCCTCCTTTGACCACGAGCTGCACGTGTGCGCACAAACGAACCGTCTGTGAGTAAATGTGGAGATGTCTGGAGTTATAATTGATGTGGACATGTCCTGTCTCTGGCAATCAGTCTCTGAGCGGGACTTATGTCCTTTTTTGTCCTTTATTTAACACAATGATGAGAGAGTTTGAGGGAAGAGTGAGGAGCTGCCTGCAGCCAAACTGTTTTTTTTTTTTTTCTTCTTTCTTTTAATTATTCACATTTGCGAGTGCAAACGAATTGTCCGAGAGTGGACTGGAGATGTCCGGACTTTTTACTGGATGTGAACATGTCCTGTCTGTCTCTGGCAATCAGTCTGTGAGCAGGACTTTTATGGACTTTATTTAAACACATTTGTGAGAGAAAAGCGAGGAGCTGCAGTAGCAGCTGCAGTCAGCAGCATTTTTTTCTGTGCTCTTTGAGAGTGTAGTTTTACTGCATTGTGTACACGGTATAAAAAAATCCTGCATGATTTATATTTCGGGAACAATGGAACACAGCAGGAATCATAAATTGGCGCCTGGTAACATTGTATTGTGAGGGTGTGGCCGATTTGCTTCGTCCTTTGCGTCCCTCACGCTGGTGTGGCATTGAGCTACATCGTCTCAGCACTAGGTTACTTCCACGTGGCGTCGTCATGACGCCGCACGGCGCAACTCGAGTGGGCCCAGTGTGAAAGGGGCTTTAGAGATACGCTGGCTTTCATTCAGATGTATATTTGTATATGTATATTTGTATTTCACGCCCACAGTCCATGAAACTTGGCCCCCACCTTTCCTCCACCGTCACACTCAGCACCGGTTCCCCTCAAGGCTGTGTATTGAGCCCCCTCCTGTTCACCCTTTACACTCACGACTACACTCCGAACAGTCATAAAGTTTGCGGATGATACCACCGTGGTTGGGCTCATCTCGGGGGTGGGTGTTGTTTGAGTCTGATTACAGAGACGAGGTCAACCGACTGACAGCATGGTGTTCAGCTAACAACTTGCCACTGAACATCACAAAAACAAAATAAATAATCCTGGACTTCAGGAAGGGCAGGGCTGACCCAGCCCCGCTCTACATCCATGGGGAATGTGTGGAAAGGGTCAGCTCCACCAGGTTCCTGGGAGTGCAGCTCTCTGACAGCCTCTCCTGGACTGCCAACACCACAGTGGTGGTGAAGAAAGCCCAGCAACGACTCCACTTCCTGAGGGTGCTCAGGAGGAGCAAGCTGGAGGAAAAGCCGCTGGTGTTCTACAGAGCCACCATCGAGAGCATCCTGATGTACATATAGTTTCACTTGGCCAACTCATGCAGTAGCACCAATATACTGCCTTGGTGGACAAACCCCAACATAAAATGTGAGCTTTTAATGCTGAAAGTAGGTCAAGGTCAGCTACCTTCAGTATCCTGCAAGTTCATTATCCTGAGATTACACCCTGTAAATGTAGCGTTGTGACAACAGAGGGAATGGATGTAATGAGTGAAAAAATGTGACCTTTTGACCCCTTAAAATAGGTCAAGGTTAGCCATCTTTGAACTTGTCCACGGTCTGTGTCCCAAGAATGCTCCATGTGAATTTGAAGACCCTGGCAGTAATAGGACTGGACTTATGCTGAGCACAGACGCAAAGTCTTCACAATACACAACGGCCATATCTCGGCCTCAGGTAAAAATGATGCAGATCTATTTAGGTGATTGTTTGCGAGGGCAGTAGTGACAATATTTTCATTAATTGAAAGATGGAACTTACCACTCAACGAGGCATGCATACTCCACGATTCAGTGCTTTGATGATGATGGTGACCTTTTTCATTGCTAATTTAGTTTTCCAAACATTGTTGTTAAAGACCGTTATCAGTGTTTTATTGTCTCTCTCTCTCTCACACACACACTCACATAAATTGGTTTGGAATTATAGGAAGGTTTTTACAGCTGTAAAAGGTGGTCTGAAAGTTGACAATGCCTTGGTCTTACTCTCCACCAGCAGCAAGGCGCTCTTCTTCTTTGGGACTGGTTTCCACGAAGAAAACAATGCACCATTCTCTCCTCTAAACCATCTGAAACCGAACTTTCAACCTCTGTCAACCACTCTGTCTTTTTGCCCATAATCCGTCATGTCCTCTCATACCCCCGTCGGTCTGTCATGTTTATCTGCATGTCTGTCATGTCTGTGGCGATGCTCTCGTCATGCTTCTTGATTAACAGTGGCATTCCCAGCAGGGAGGTCAGGCCTGCAGGAGCAGTGAGTGTAGATCCACACGCAGAGAGAAACTCTGTGATGCAAAAAATACCGAAGATGTCAGCTGCAGCCGCACTTAACATCTTATACGAGGTCTGTCAATAAAGTAACGGTCCTTTTTATTTTTTTCAAAAACTATATGGATTTCATTCATATGTTTTTACGTCAGACATGCTTGAACCCTCGTGCGCATGCGTGAGTTTTTCCGCGCCTGTCGGTGACGTCATTCATCTGTGAGCACTCCTTGTGGGAGGTGTGGTCCCGCCCCCTTGTTGGAATTCCTTTGTCTGAGAAGTTGCTGAGAGACTGGCGCTTTGTTTGATCAAAATTTTTTCAAAACCTGTGAGACACATCGAAGTGGACACGGTTTGAAAAATTCAGCTGGTTTTCTCTGAAAATTTTAACGGCTGATGAGAGATTTTGAGGTGATACTGTCGCTTTAAGGACTTCCCACGGAGCGGGACGTAGCGCAGCGCTCCCAGGCACGGTCGTCAGCCTGTTTCAAGCTGAAAACCTCCACATTTCAGGCTCTATTGATCCAGGACGTCGTGAGAAAACAGATAAGTTTCAGAAGAAGTCGGTTTCAGCATTTTATCCGGATATTCCACTGTTAACGGAGATTTTGTAATGAAAGAACGTGCGGGCAGAGTCGCATGTCGGGCCGGACCCGACCGCGGGGGGGGGGGGGGGGGCGCGACAGGAAAAACACCTCCGTTGGAAACCTTAACGGGCAAGTTGGAACATGCCCAAGCTGTTAAACAATTTCTCAGATACTCACTTGTTGAAAGCCATCAAAAGTCGCCTGAATTTTACAAATGGTTTTCAACACGGAGGTGTTTTTCCTGTCGTGGCGCACACTGATTCTGACTGAGTCATCGCGGAAACGACTCGGCGAATTTGCACGCACGTTCTTTGATTACAAAATGTCCTTAAACAGTGGAATGTCCGCATAAACTCCTCATGCCGGCCTTTTCTGAATCTTCTCTGTTCTCTCACGACGTCCTGGGTGAATTAAGCCTTAAATTAGGATGTTTGCAGCTCGAAATAGGCCGACAACGCCACCTGGAAGCGCTGCGCGACGTCCCGCTCTGTGGGAAGTCCTTAAAGTGACAGAAACACCCCATAATCTCTCATCAGCTGTTAAACTTTTCACTGAAAACCAGCTGAATTTCTCGAATAGTGTCCACTCGGATATTCCTCACAGGCCCTGAAAAAATGTTGATAAAGCAACACGCGGCCCCTCCAGCAGTGTTTCTAACAAAGGAATTCACCCGAGAGGGCTGGACCACTCCTCACTCAAAGCCTACCCACAGGGAAATGACGTCACCGACACGCGTGAAAAAACTCACGCATGCGCACAAGGGTTCAAGCATGATTGGTGTAATTGCACGTCATTCAAAGCCATATAGTTTTTGAAAAAAAATAAAAAGGGCTGCTACTTTATTGACAGACCTCGTATATAAACGATCATATCCTCCTACAGCAGATTGCTTTTACACCTTCCAGTGTGATTCAAGGCCTTACCCAGAAGTGAAATAACAATTTTAACATCAATATTGACAGATTGAGTTTATTGTCATTGTGACAAGTACAACCAAAAGTAAGGTGCAAGTTATTTCAGTGCAAATATACACCTGAGTAAACCACATGCAGACTTAAAAGACTTAAAAGAAATAAACATAAAATGTAAAAAAGAAAAAGGGTGGGACGAGTCCTTTAGGATGGTGTTAGCTCTCCTGAGACAGTAAGAGTCATGAAGGTCCGCCAGTGTGGGTAGAGGGCCCCCAGTGATCTTCTCTGCCATTTTGGTCACCCTCTGGAGCTCTTTCCTGTTTGTCCCCATGCAGCTGGCAAACCACGTACAGAGGCAGTATGTGAGGGTGCTGTCCATGGTGGAGCAGTAAAAAACACAAGCAATCTCTGGTTTGTTATTTTTCCTGAGGGAATATCAGAAAGTGGAGTCTTTGCTGTGCCTTCTTTACCAACTCTGTGGTGTTCCTCTCTGTCTGTTCCTGGCTGAATGTCCGTTTTGTTTCTCCTGAAGTCTATGTTTAGCTCCTTGGTTTTGGATGTGTTCAGGAGCAGGTTATTTTCTCTACACCACACTGTCAGCTGCTTCACCTCATCCCGGTAGGCGGACTCATCTCCTCCAGTGATACAGCCTACCACTGTAGTGTCATTCGCATACTTAATGATGATTGTGTTGGTGGCATGGTTCGGGGTGCAGTCAGTGGTGTCGAGGGTGAAGAGCAGTGGGCTCAGCACGCAGCCTTGAGGGGAATCATTGCTGCGTGTTAGAGCTGTGGATATGCGGGGACCAATACTGATTCTCTCTGAGTGATCTGACAGAAAATCCATAATCCAAAGACGTGGAATGAAGTAGACCGAGGTTCAGGAGTTTCCTCACGAGGACATGGGGGAGGATGGTGTTGAATGCTGAACTATAATCCATGAAGAGAAGACAGGTGTAGTTGCCCTGTTGCTCCATGTGGGACAGTGTAGTGTGGAGGGCAGCAGTCACGGCATCCTCTGACCTGTTGGCCTTGTAAGCTAATTGGTATGGGTGTGAAATGGGGGTTATGAATGACATGATGTGACTTCTAACTAGTTTTTCAAAATCCTTCATCGTCATCAGTGTGAGTGCAACAGGCTGGTAGTCACTGAAGCTGGTTATGGGGTATTTCTTGGGTAGGTGGACTATGGTGGTAGTCTTCGGGCATTACAGGACAGCAAACTGTGTCAGGGACCAGTTGAAGATTATTGTACAAATCCCAGCAAGTTGGTCTGCACAGTCTTTCAGGGCCTGTCCAGAGACGCCATCAGGGCTCGTTGCTTTGCGTGGGTTGATACTCCTCAGTGTGCGCCTCCTCCGGTCCTCAAAAACAGTTATATATTACACTTTACTCACTGCTTTTTAAAAAAAAAGTAATTTATGCCGCGTTCACACCGGGCGCGATGCGAGCGACTGCAGCCACAGGTTGCCATGTAATCCCTATGTAAGGACGCGTTTTGGCGCCAAACCGCGCAGCGCGACGCGATGGAGGCAAGTGAAGCGACGCGAGTGAAGCAATTTTGAGCGTTTTGCGCGTTTGTGGCACGATATTGCGTCACCTCACATCGCGCTGCCCTCCTCCCCAAGTTCAAAAATCTGAACTTTTTCGTCTCGTCGCGCCGCGATGACCAATCAGGGACTGAATATGTAGTGACGTGGAGATGTCTGGAGTTTGACTGAAGATGTGAACATGTCCTGTATCTGGTAGCAGCCTGTGAGCAGGACTTATGTCTCTTTTGTCCTTTATTTCACAATCATGATAGAGTTGTTGGAGCGAACAGCAGCCCCACAGCAGCGGGGAGCGGAGTTTCTTTTTATTATTATTTTACGTGCGCGTGCGAATCGTCCTGGAGATTATTTTACTTATTAACTACACACCTGTAAAAAGCAAATGGTGACTGGTTTCTAAACACAATTATGACAGAGTTTTTGGAGCGAGCAGCAGCCCTACTTGCAGAAGCGGGAAGCGGAGCTTTATCCTTTTTTTTTTTTTTTTTACGTGCACGCGCGAGTGAATCGTCTGTAGAGAATATTTTATTAATTAACTACACAGATGTGACTGTGACAGATGTGACACAATTATGACAGAGTTTTTTGGGGGAAGAACCAGCTGCAGCAAGTAGCGTAGTTTTTTTTTTTGTTTTTTTTTTAATTGTTTACATGTGCGCACGAACGGGACAGTTGATCCTCAAACTGGGTTCTGCAGAGGTGGAAGGACCGCTGAAAGCGCCCGTCACCCAGACACAGCTCCTGCAGCAAACAATGATACTCTCTGTATTGGGAGCTTTTCACAACTCGCTCCGTGTGATCAAGGTCCGTCATGTTAGCTTGACTGACAACCGGAGCAGGCGAGCGGAATGGAAGCTCCTCCTATTTGATGACGCACCGGGGCGAATTTTCGCAGCGAAAGTCCACCCAAGCAGAGCGACACACCGGGCGAAGGAGGCGCGTCCGTCGCCTGGCGACCCACGCAAATTTGTAGCGTCTGATCGCTCCCGGTGTGAACGTGGCATTACATTACTTCTTTACTGTGGAAAGTAACTTGTTACATTACTCATTACTTTTGCATTACTCAGAAAAAGACAATAGTCAAATCTTAAACCTTTGTGCACTGCAAACATCTAACAAATTAATATTGTTACATGTGCTGCCTGTCATTCTCTCTCTGTATCTGTCTGTCTCTCTTTGTATCCATCTCTCTCTCTCTCTCTCTCTCTCTCTCTGTCTCTATTTGTATCTCTCTCTCTCTCTCTGTCTCTCTGTCTCTTTGTATCCATCTCTCTCTCTGTCTCTATTTGTATCCATCTCTCTCTCTCTCTCTCTCTCTCTCTCTCTCTCTTTGTATCCATCTCTCTCTCTCTCTCTGTCTCTCTCTCTCTCTCTCTCTCTCTCTCTCTCTCTCTCTCTTTGTATCCATCTCTCTCTCTCTCTCTCTCTCTCTCTCTCTCTCTCTCTCTCTTTGTATCCATCTCTCTCTCTCTCTCTCTCTCTCTCTCTTTGTATCCATCTCTCTCTCTCTCTCTCTCTCTCTTTGTATCCATCTCTCTCTCTCTCTCTCTTTGTATCCATCTCTGTCTCTCTCTCTCTCTCTCTGTCTCTCTTTGTATCCATCTCTGTCTCTCTTTTTCTCTTTCTGTCTGAATCTGTGTGTGTGTGTGTGTTTGTGCGTGTGTAAAAAAACTTCAAAAACAAGCCTAAAATAAGCTGTACCTTTCCGTGGCACATTAGATCTTAGCCCATGTCTCTCGTGGACAGTAAAGGCGGAGACATCCCATCATCTTCTCCTTGATAAGAATGCAACATCTTGTTTTCCATCTGTTCGCACAGTCAGCATATGAATGCGTCATAAGAATTTAATTTCTTGTAGCAGCATAAGGACATCACACGACTGCCTGCTTGCACGCTGAACACAAACATAGCTCATTCCTCAGATCTGCAGACAAATTTGCTGTGCTGTTGTATTGTAGTCTCATCTACAGCTGCATGAATTCAGGAATCAAAAGTTTGTAATGATTTGTTCAGGGTTCTGTCATTTTATAACCCAGATTAGCAACATGTTTGTCTGTTTACTATTGAATATTGTCCTTTTGAGAACATGTTCCATCCATCTGCTGCAGCCAGATGAAATGTGACCTTCCACGTGGGCTTTTTCCTGCCACTGGGCTCCTCAGCGCACTAGCTGGGTTTCCATTACAGATTTGTGCAAAGGTTACACGATATCTTCAAAATGCCAACAAAACACTGTAGTGAAATGACAACTTTTCCATTAAGTGATTGAATGCAACTGCTGGGTAAGTCCCAGTAAATATTGCTATTCTGTTTGGGTTTTTTGTTTCAAATTTAATATTGTTGTAATGTTATTGCTTATACAGTTTAAATGGACTGCATTCATATAGCGCTTTTCCATTTGAATCAGAAGCTCAAAGCGCTTTACAATGATGCCTCACATTCACCCATTCACACACATACACACTAATGGTATAAAGCTGGCGTGCCCAACCAGTCGATCGATCGCGGGCTGAGTTCCAGTCGATCGCATGAAAAAAAAAACTGTCCCTGGACTCGAGAAGATTTAGTGCTGCTATAACAGTCTGATGCAGCAATGCACCAACAAGGATGCCGGCTGCCGTTAAACGCAAGATTAGAAGAAGAGCTCTTCTTCTGTGGTAGATAACAAGAATTGTAATTTTGATCTTGTAATATTTTTTCATTTAGTCAAATGGCAAATCCATCTGTCTTATCTGCAATGCAAATGTGGCTTTACTGAAGAAAGGGAATTTGGAGCAACATTTCAGACGATTCACAAGAAATACGATGCTCACTTCTAATGCTAACCTGGCTAAATCCCCTCTGCTCACTCCAAAAGTCCAGGAATTGAAAAGTCATGGTCCATAAATATGAAGAGTGATCAAATCAAATCAATTTTATTTATATAGCGCCAAATCACAACAAACAGTTGCCCCAAGGCGCTTCATATTGCAAGGCAAAGCCATACAATAATTACAGAAAAACCCCAACTGTCAAAACGACCCCCTGTGAGCAAGCACTTGGCGACAGTGGAAAGGAAAAACTCCCTTTTAACAGGAAGAAACCTCCAGCAGAACCAGGCTCAGGGAGGGGCAGTCTTCTGCTGGGACTGGTTGGGGCTGAGGGAGAGAACCTGGAAAAAGACATGCTGTGGAGGGGAGCAGAGATCAATCACTAATGATTAAATGCAGAGTGGTGCATACGAGGTCTATTAGAAAAGTATCCGACCTTATATTTTTTTTCAAAAACCATATGGATTTGAATCACGTGTGATTACATCAGACATGCTTGAACCCTCGTGGGCATGTGAGAGTTTTTTCACGCCTGTCGGTTACGTCATTCGCCTGTGGGCAGTCTTTGAGTGAGGAGTCGTCCACCCGCTCGTCGATTTTTTTCATTGTTTAGGAATGGCTCAGAGACTGTTGCTTTGTTTGATAAAAAATTTTTTCAAAACTGTAAGGCACAACTGAGTGGACACCATTCAATAAATTCAGCTGGTTTTCGGTAAAAATTTTAACGGCTGATGAGAGATTTTGGTCTGGTAGTGTCGCTTTAAGGACGGTCCACGGCGCCTGACGGCGATCTGCGCTTCGAGGCGGCAGCGTCTCGCCGTTTCAAGTTGAAAACTTCCACATTTCAGGCTCTGTTGATGCAGTAAGTCGTCAGAGAACAGAGAACTTTCAGAAGAAGTCGGCATGAGGAGTTTATTCGGACATTCCATTGTTAACGGTCATTTTGTAATGAAAGAACGTGCGGGCAGAGTCGCATGTCGGGCTGGACCCGACCGCGGGGGGTCGCGGCAGGAAAAACACCTCCGTTGGAAATCTTAACGGGCAAGTTGGAACATGCCCAAGCTGTTAAACAATTTCTCAGTTACTCACTTGTTGAAAGGCATTAAAAGCCGCCTGAATTCTACAAATGGTTTTCAACACGGAGGTGTTTTTCCTGTCGCGGCGCACACAGATTTGCCGAGTCGTCATGGAAACGACTCGGCGAATTTGCGCGTACGTCTTTCATTACAAAATGTCCTTAAACAGTGGAATGTCCGCATAAATTCCTCATGCCGGCCTCTTCTGAATCTTCTCTGTTCTCTCACGATGTCCTGGGTGAATTAAGCCTTAAATTAGGATGTTTTCAGCTCGAAACAGGCCGACGACAGCGCCTGGAAGCGCTGCAAGACGTCCCGCTCCGTGGGAAGTCCTTACACCGACAGAAACACCCCATAATCTCTCATCAGCCGTTAAACTTTTCACAGAAAACCAGCTTAATTTCTCGAATAGTGTCCACTCGGATATTCCTCACAGGTCCAGAAAAAATTTTGATAAAGCAACGCGCGCCGTCTCGAGCAGCGTGTGAAACAAAGGAATTCAGCCGAGAGGGCGGGACCACATCTCACTCAAGGCCTGCCCACAGGGAAATTATGTCACCGACACGCGTGAAAAAACTCACGCATGCGCACAAGGGTTCAAGCATGATTGGTGTAATCGCATGTCATTCAAATCCATATAGTTAAAAAAAAAAATAAAAGGGTCGGTTTATTATCTAAGAGACCTCGTACAGAGCAAAAAGAGAAAGAAACACTCAGTGCATCATGGGAACCCCCCAGCAGTCTAAGTCTATAGCAGCATAACTAAGGGATGGTTCAGGGTCACCTGATCCAGCCGTAACTATAATTACTATTGGGAGCTGGTTCCACAGGAGAGGAGCCTGAAAGCTGAAGGCTCTGCCTCCCATTTTACTCTTACAAACCGTAGGAACTACAAGTAAGCCTGCAGTCTGAGAGCGAAGCGCTCTATTGGGGTGATATGGTACTATGAGGTCCCTAAGATAAGATGGGACCTGATTATTCAAAACCTTATAAGTAAGAAGAAGAATTTTAAATTCTATTCTAGAATTAACAGGAAGCCAATGAAGAGAGGCCATTATGGGTGAGATATGCTCTCTCCTTCTAGTCCCTGTCAGTAGCTGCAGCATTTTGAATTAACTGAAGGCTTTTCAGGGAACTTTTAGGACAACCTGATAATAATGAATTACAATAGTCCAGCCTAGAGGAAATAAATGCATGAATTAGTTTTTCAGCATCACTCTGAGACAAGACCTTTCTAATTTTAGAGATATTGCGCAAATGCAAAAAAGCAGTCCTACATATTTGTTTAATATGCGCATTGAATGACATATCCTGATCAAAAATGACTCCAAGATTTCTCACAGTATTACTAGAGGTCAGGGTAATGCCATCCAGAGTAAGGATCTGGTTAGACACCATGTTTCTAAGATTTGTGGGGCCAAGTACAATAACTTCAGTTTTATCTGAGTTTAAAAGTAGGAAATTAGAGGTCATCCATGTCTTTATGTCTGTAAGACAATCCTGCAGTTTAGCTAATTGGTGTGTGTCCTCTGGCTTCATGGATAGATAAAGCTGAGTATCATCTGCGTAACAATGAAAATTTAAGAGTGATGAATGTGGTGAACAAGACTGCAGTGTTCTGTTCGGGCCGGGAGTCTGAGAACACATTTATTCTGTTCGTAGCTGGAGGAGACACACATCTGCAGCACACAGACGTTAGGTGGCTCAGCAGAGGTATGGTGGCTGCTGTATCACTGTATTATGTTACTAAACCAAACTGTCAAAATGTAATAAATATAAGTGTAAAGATGGTTGAATTTATCATCAGAGCAGTAAATTGATCAGTCCACGTGAACACCATGCAGATCGCTGCTGCTGCTGCATTCAGGTACCGTCGGAAATTACTCTTGTTTGCTTGGATTTTTTTTTTTTGTGGGTGGGGAATCTGCTTCACTTGGCTCAGGCACCTTGTATAGGCCAGAATTAATCTTTTGTGTGGATACAATGATTTTTTTAAAACCAAAAATAAAACAAAAACCACGCACCTGCCACAAGCAACTCCTGAGTTTGAAACAACAAAAAGTCCTGTAATTTCCGACGGTACTGAACGCAGCAGCGGTCTCCGTGACATTCACATGGGATCAGTTTATTGCTCTGATGATATATTCAGTCATCTTTACACTCATCTTTATTACCGCTTTTGACAGTTTTTTGTTATAAATCTATATGTATCTGGCTTAGTAATGTAATCAAATTGATACAGCAGCCGCCACGGCACACAAGCGGGTTTTTTTCAGGCCTCCTGCACAGTCCTGTGATCTTTTTGGCTCCTGCACGTCCTGCGCCTTTCGGTCCAGCCTTTTCTGGAATGGTCTTCTGTCTGAAATTAAAGAATTTCAGAAACGTTCAAACCATGCTGAATATGCACAGCTTTTGGATTTGAAAGCAAGTTTAGAAGCAAATTACGTGTGCTGTCAAGCAGGTTGCAACAGTGAGACCTGTAGAACTTTCCACACGTGGACACAGAACTTAAGTACCAGGACAAAAACCGTAACCTAAGAGTGCACATTATGATGATCATGTGCAGAGCATCTTACCAGAATTTGACAGGCGCTTCACTGACTTTGCATCCAAAGAGCCTGTTGTCAGTTTTCTCTGTTTTCCATTTGGGAAAATATAGATGTGGACTGTATATTGTCCAAAGTGGCATCACTCTTCAAGCTGGATCCACACACTGAAAAATGACATTGAGCTCAAATCCAGAGCAACACTTGACATGAATGTCCAAATCTGGAATCTAATGCAGGCAGAGTGCCTGAGTGCCTGATTACGGCAGCACTCAGCTCCTACTGTCCAGACTATGAGAGACCAGCTTCCTTCTCTCAGGGCCAGAAGTCCCACTAAGGTAGAGAACAACTTTTCCAACTTGAGGCCAGTCCTAGGCCTACTTGTGCTTATTCTTTTCCACCATTCACATTTACTTCAATGATGCATTATTATTGTTAAAACCTGCCAGAAAATTGTGTTATTATATTGGTGCACAATATATTACGACTACGCTGTTGCATTCCATATGGCTCGGTAGATCTCGATACACTGTCGAATTTAAAAGTAGATCTCGGTTCAAAAAAGGTTGGGCACCCCTGGTATAAAGGGTGCTGACATGCAAGGTGCTCACTACACACTGTACAAGGTCTGTCCATAAAGTATCGTACCTTTTTATTTATTTTTTTAAACTATATGGATTTGATTCATGTGTTTTCATGTCAGACAAGCTTGAACCCTCGTGCGCATGCGTGAATTTTTCCACGCCTGTCGGTGACGTCATTCGCCTGTGAGCACGCCTTGTGGAGGGAGTGGTCCCGCCCCGTCGTCGGATTTTCATTGTCTGGAAATGGCGGAATGATTTGGGGTTTTTTTTCCATCAGAATTTTTTCAGAAGCTGTTAGAGACTGGCACCTGGAAACCATTCGAAAAATTTCAGCAAATGTCCAGCTCTTGTGATACCAGAGAAAGTGCACACGACGGTCCCAGCTCCACACAGCGATCCGTTTAGAAATAATCTGGTGGTTCGTGGCTGTCGCCGCGGCTCGGAGCGCGGCGCGCCGAGCGCCATTGTAGGCCGTCCTTAAAGCTGTAGTAATAGTCCTTATTCTCTGTGAAGCCCGTAAAATTTTCACCGACAGCCAGATAAATTTTTCGAATGGTTTCCAGGTGCCTGTCTCTAACAGCTTCTGAAAAAATTCTGATGGAAAAAAAACCCAAATCATTCCGCCATTTGAAAACAATGAAAATCCGACGACGGGGCGGGACCACTCCTACCACAAGGCGTGCTCACAGGCGAATGACGTCACCGACAGGTGTGGAAAAACTCACGCATGTGCATGAGGGTTCAAGCTTGTCTGACGTGAAAACACATGAATCAAATCCATATAGTTAAAAAAAAATAAAAAGGTACGATACTTTATGGACAGACCTCGTATTCCATGGGCCAAGCAGGTTTTTAATGCCACTTAAGGTGACGAAACAACACTGTCACACATAGCCAGAATCAGGCAAATTGTCGTCAGAATTATGAATCGGTGCACATCTGTAAGATTTCAGTTCCAAAACATTCTGACAGCCATCTGTGGACGTGCACACAGTTGGTCAATATCGGCCAGCGGCCCCGAGTGTGATGCTCATGTTCAAAACCCTCCGGGCACCATCGAGATGGGACACCTGTCCGACGGCAGTCCAACTGCAGTCTGAGGACCATTTGACTGCAATTTACATATTCTCATGGTGGCAAAACGGGATCTGAAATGATTTGCGTGCATACGAGGAACCCTCGAGATGGATCTTGCACGGTAAAGCCTGCCAGTATGACCTGCACGTGCCATGTATAATAATGTCTAAATTGATGGCAAGAGCGATTTTTACACTGAGAGAACGAATCTCACGGACAAGCTCTAACTATGTGCTCTGTACTTGTGTATTTTGTTGTTGTTTTCAGATGAGTTGGTAGGTCTGCACTTTATAAACCAGCCTGTTTGAAGCAAGCTGGATTAAGCCATTTCATTCTATTTTTGCACTTTTTTGATCGTGGGCGATCATAGTAGAACGGCACCCTGTGGAATAGAGTTGTTAAGGGGTTGGAGCCTTCCCCAGCAGTCATTGAGCAAGAGGCAATCTATCTCAGGGCCACATATAAATTGACTAATACATTAACACGCTCACAAGTCAATTTAAAGGTTCCAGTTCATCTAACCTGCATATCTTTCAATGTGGAAGGAAGCCACTCAAACATGGGGAGAACATGCAAACTCTATACAGAAAGGACCAGGCGAGAAGCAAATCATCCTGCAGTTGATGCACTTATTCTTCTTTTTCTTTTTGTGTAGCAAGCATGCTGATAGAAAAGATACAGGATTGTTTTTATTCTGGCAGCTGGACCTTTACCTTAAATCGCACAGACACATGTAGCAGTGTTATGCGAGACGAGCTCTACATTTACATTCTGGCTCAAACTGAACTGATGAGCTGACAGTTGTTAGTGTTGGCCTTTCTGATCTTCTCTGTATCTGTGAAAGAGAGAGAAAAGAGGGGGAGAAATAGAGGCGGATACTGCAGAAGGGGACAAGAAGGTAATGGGATGAAAGAAAGGGCAGAAGGAGAGAGTGTCAATGGAGAAGATATGTTGAGACAGAAAGGAGGAGAAACTGTCTACAAGGACAGAATTAAAAGTGGAGAGTGGGAGAAAGACGGTAGGGGAGAAGTGGAGGGAGAGACGTTCTCACATTGCACTAATGAGCTCAGGTAAGAAATGGGACACGGCGGCTACACATAAAGAGAGACACTCTCACACCGTGCAGTTCAGTGCACCTAGAAAGAGACGAAATTAATTATGCACTTCAAAAAGACAAATTCCCTGGTGCTGCTGCACCTTCTAAACAAGATAGTGGGAGCGTGGTGTGGGGATAACGGTGCTCAAATGGAGGGGAGGGGTCGACGGAGCAGCCAGTGGAATTACAAGGTATTTAAAGACAAAGCATAGGAGAAAAAAGTGAGGATCTAAGACAAAATGTTTAAAATGGTTTCTGCTGCTGATAGTTGGATTTACGCTGAGATAACATCCTACAGGAGAAAAGCTTCCACACATCCGAGCAGAGCCTTCAGGCATCCTTGAAAACCCTCAAAGACTAGTCTCTGTGCCTTTCCACATACAGAACCTACAAAAACAACATGATCAGATTAGGGAGAAAAGGTTGAAAAATTGTCTCAGGCAGATCAGAAGATAAGATGGCCTTGCTGTCAGAACCAGAGGAAAAACAGCAATTTGAAGCTGCGTGAAAAAAGTGTTCCTTCGGGGAGCTTACTCAAAGATCCCCAGGCACTAATGGCCTGCACAATTTCAGCAACAGACATAAAAGAAATTGGGAAAAAAAGGAGGCTTTCTTGCACAAATCCTTCTCATATAATACAAGTGTTAAAACAGAACAACTGACAGCTTCACATGCTGATCCACGCATTGTACTTTAGTTTTTCATTAGTGGAGAAGTTTGAGTTTTCAAAGTGGGTCCTATTTTTTTTTAGATATTTTTGGGTTCAATTAGTCGGTCCAGTACACCAATGCAGGCTAAAGAGCTGTATGTTGTAATCCTATGGGGCAACTTAAATACCCTACAGTTAAAGGCTTTTTGTCCCTACTGAATAATCAAAAGTGTCATTACAAGTGTCTGGTAGCATGGAGAGGATCTCAAAGGGCTGTACAGTTGATTATACAGGCAATGACGTGTCTTAATGTTCTTCCGCTTAGACAAATCAACGCTAAGTCTATACAAGTCGATTGTTGATGACGAGCTCCTTCCTGTTTTTTTACTTTAAGCAGAATGCAGAGCCCATCATAATGGACTTGTATGGACTTATTAGACTGTAGCGTCTAGGGATGAGTGTTGATAAGATTTTGTTGATGTCAATACCATTATCGATTCTGTTTATCGATCCAATTCCTTATCGATTCCCTTATCGATGCCTATTGTGAATTTTCTATGTACTAAAAGTAGGCGTTACAGGTTTTCTGTGTCAACAGCATTTCATTGAGTCTTAAAGTAAATAAATATGAAATTGGTCACTGAATCCTTAAACTCTAGGCATAAATAAAAATGAACAATCTGTAGTTTTTGTCAAAAGCATTTCCTTTCAGACATTATTGGCAATTTGGCATGAATGTCTTTCCATAAGTCTGAGCTGAGCTCTTGCAGCTGGCTGTGCTGTACGTCAGGATGTAATTCATAAAGAACACAGGACGTCTCATTTTGGGAGATTGTAGTTTGTCTGTATTACAACGTTTGGAAAGAGGTGTCATTTGATTTAAAGCAGCGATTTGCTTTGAAATTATTAATTCCGAGCGGACTTTGTCTCAGCAGAGAGGCACGCAGCGTTTGGAACTGTGCAAATGGAATGGAGGATGATTCTCGTTTCTTGACTGCAACAAGACAAGAGTCCCAGTTAGTGACTTTAATCCACATAAAAGTGACTCACGATTGACATATTTTAATGGCTTTGACAGGGGTTAAGAAGCGGACTTGCCGCTTCTGAAGAGCAACAAATCAAAGAACTAATGAGCCACTGGATCGAAGCACTGCTTCATTGGTCACACTTCAAAGTGGAGTTGCGCTGCAGAAGCGGTTGATTACAGTGCTGCTGCAGGGTCTGCAATCAATGTAGAGAAATGATAATTTTCCCGACAAACACCCTCAAAACCAACGGCCGCTCTGAGGGACTGATGAGGGAATCGTTAAGCAAAAAGGCTATTGATCAGTTCTTAACGATACCCAAAAAGAACTGGTTCTTGATACACAACCCTGGTAGCGTCACCAAACAGGAAGGAGACTAAGCTAAATCATTGTCTTTAGAATCAATTGTGCTTCCATAGGGATCCTCTTGATGCTACCAGACACTTCTAATGACAGTTTTGCCTATTCAGTGGTGACAAGAAGTGGTTTACATTGTGGTTTTTCGCTTGCCTCATTTCTGCCACTATTTGTTTTAACTCAGTGCTGCACCGATTATCAGTGTTTTTGTCCCTAGTGAAAAGTTGAACCCAAAAACATCTAAAAAAAAAATAGGGCTGAGGTTGAAAAATCCAGGAATGGTAAATGGACTACATTTGGTGCTTTTCCATCTAAATCAGAAGTTTAAATCGCTTTACCTTGATGCCTCACATACACTCATTCACACACTTACACCAATGTCAGGGTGTTGCCACGCAAGGTGCTCAACTGTACACTAGGAGTAACTGGGGATTTGCTTGGTCAAAATTTTATAAAATTAAATCTTTATAGTATGCTGGTTAATATATAGCCATCTTTGATAAATTACTGTTTGTTCATCTGCGGTACAAGGAAGAAAAAGATGTGATGGCATGTGGTGAATATAACTGACAGGCGGCCACGGCAACCTTCTTGCTTGTGTAGTGTGAGCAAAACCTGGGGAACCCACATGGTCGGCTTTTCCAGTGTAGAAATAATACATATTAAAACAAACAAGAGTAATCAGAGATTACTGACGTCTTCCATTCCGGATCCGGATCACCCCCAAAATTCAGTGGAGTCTTTCATTCTCTAATATCTATATGTGGTGCAAATTTGGTGAGAATCTGTGAAGTAGTTTTGATGTAATCCTTCAAAGCCTATATAAAGTGAGATCTTAATCGAGAATCCTATTCCGGATCACCTGCAAAATTTAATGGACTCTTTCTTGGCCTAATATGTATCTGTGGTGAAAATTTTGTCAAAATCCGTGCAGTAGTTTTCACACAATCCTGCTAACAGACAGCGGGACAGACAAATAAATAAATGCAGATGATTTTACTACGTCCTTGGCAGACGTCATAAAGTTTGTTTAGGGGGTGTGTTTGTGCATGCCATGGCAGCGTGCTGTACATAATGTGACCAGGTATGGCTCTGTACACTGCATGTTTAGAGGCCCTGAGTGTTTTATGACACGCATGCAGTGTTGTAATGTAACAAAGTAGAAATACTTATTTACTGTACTTAAGTAGAATTTTTGACATATCTGTACTTCGTTATTTACATTTCTGGCGACTTTCACTTTTACTCCACTACATTTCCTCAATAAAATGTATACTTTTACTCCTATACATTTCCCTTATGCTGCGTTTACACATAACGGCAACAAGTCACGAATACCACAAAGTATACAGTCTTGGCTGCTGATCACGAATGTGATGATTTGAGGCAGAGGCGTCAGGTGTCCTCAGGAGCTGCTGCAACCTGTTACCACACGTTATGATGAATGGCACGTGTTGCTGGTGAATTATCAGGAGCCATTACACACAGTCAAGAATTAATGTTCCGCGCTGTTGCGCGCAGTTCTGCGCTGTTGCGTGGAACAGCGCATCGTTACATTCTGTCACATTGTGAATGAAGGGAACTGTCTCCACACACGCCCCATATTCATCCTACCATCAGCTGCTGAACAATTCAGATCGCTCCAGTTTGCTCCTGAAAATCCACAGCAGAAGAACTTTGTGACTGCATGCTTAGTTGGGCTCTGTGCCATGGAGTGGCGCAGAGAGGAGGAGGAGACAGAGAGCCAGATGTGAGGCTCCACGCGGCTCTCATCTCGCTCATTTTCCTAAACATCAGGCACAGCAGCAGCAGCAGGTGGAACACCTGCATGAGCACACTAATGAGCATTGGAATGAGACTTTTAGCCGACTTGGTGTCACTGTCCTTTTTCAGCATACTGCAGCAATGAAACTGAATGTGGCACAGCAGGGTTTAATTGTGCACACGTCAGAGAAGAATGCTGTCACGCTCTATTAAGGATCACCACTAATCAAGACAGATCAACACACTCAGTTGCGACCTCCACGACATGAAGGGAAATGAGGGTGGTGCGTGACATTCGTGGAAGATTTTTTGACGGCCAAAAACATGCTCCACGAAAATCACGAATATCACGCACTATTAAGAAACCTATTCAGATGCGTTAAATCACATTAAGAATGTCAGGAATGTGCCAAGAATGACGCAGATATGACATTCGTAATGTGTCCTACCTATGTGTAATCACAGCATTAACCATCTTCGTTACTCGTTACTACAATATAAAAGTAGAAGAAATTTGATTGGGTAATGCCTGTTTGCCTGAGCGCAGCTGTACACCAGGAAGAGATACAGTCCTCTTCAGCCGAAGCGCAGGGGTCCGCCTTCCACCCCTGTAGCATCAAGTTCCGTGTTTGACATAAAACAAGCACCCTCGCTGAGGAAGATGAACGACTGTGGAGTGTGAAAACCATCTGCACACACTGACGCATACACACGGATTGGCTCCCGTTGTAGTGCAGCGTACGATCTGAATTAACCCACACTTAAGGGGAAAACTCTAGTATGAAACTGGCCGCAATGGCTGTTCGTTATATTTATTTTATTTGAAATTTTTTCATGAAGTGCTGTGTAAAAGTGGTACAGCGTTTTGGATTTTACTTTTACTCAGTACTTTTACTTAAAGTACATTTTATATGAGAAATTTGCTTTTGATACTTAAGTGCAGTAAATTTGCAGCCGGTCTGCTCTGTGTCAGCCTGATCCCGTCAGATCTCAGAAGCTAACCAGCGCAGGACCCAGTTAGTACTTGGATGGGAGACCTCTTCGGAACACCATTGACTGTGTATGTTTCTCCAGGTAAAACTGGAGTTGCATCAGCAAGGGCATCCGGCAGAAAACTTGTGCCAAATATCAATGCGGGCCTGGCTGTATCGGCTCTGGCGATCCCAAGCAATGTGGGAGCAGCCGAATTGACAACTTAAGTTCAGTAAATGTCAGGTACTTTAAGACTTTTACTCAAGTAATATTTTTTAAAGGAGACTTTAACTTTTACCAAAGTAATTTTATGGTCAGATACTTGTACTTTCACTCAGGTATCACTTTGAGGTACTTTATACAAGACTGCACGAATACTGTAGTTTTCGAACCTGTTTTCACTACGCATTAATTCTAACAGCCAAACCTTTCTGGGCTTCATTCTATCCAAGTCAAAGATCTGGTTTGGAAATAAATCCCCACGCGTCTCGCACCTCATTCCGTCCTCCCGACCAGCATCTACACACTTGCATGGTTTGTTCCTCTACTTGTGAATATCTCTGGTCAGGACAAATTTTTCCTTTCATTTTTGAAGATTTCTACCTTTCTGAATGTTAAACATTGTTTTCTGCTCATGCACGCTCACTCCTTTTAAAACTCACGCGCAGAATGTCTTAGTGTGAGCGCCGTTCATGCATGTCTCAGTCCTCAGTGCTAAAGCATGCATGAGGACAGCCTGCTGCTAGACATCCCACACACAGATTTAACTGGAGTGTAGGCGTTTTACACACACACACACACACACACACACACACACACACACACACACACACACACACACACACACACACACACAGGTTAAATACACAATGTATGTACAGGATGTTACAGAACAGCTACTGTGTAATCAGCAAAGTACTTCAGGCACAGGTGGTACTATTATTATTATTACTGTGAATATTCAAGTTAAAAAAAAACTACTTTTTAAATGTGTTTCAGTTTCACCTGCATCCTACATTGACAGTGGTGGTAAAAGAAAATTACAGCAGAAAATTCAAAATCTCTTTCAACAAAAATAGCGGTTTAAAACACTGTGTGTACACTCATTGTACATCTACAGTAGTGTTCAGAATAATAGTAGTGCTATGTGACTAAAAAGATTAATCCAGGTTTTGAGTGTATTTCTTATTGTTACATGGGAAACAAGGTACCAGTAGATTCAGTAGATTCTCACAAATCCAACAAGACCAAGCATTCATGATATGCACACTCTTAAGGCTAAAACAACCATCAAAATGGATAGAAGAATAAACAGAATGGCAAAGGCTCACCCATTGATCAGCTCCAGGATGATCAAAGACAGTCTGGAGTTACCTGTAAGTGCTGTGACAGTTAGAAGACGCCTGTGTGAAGCTAATTTATTTGCAAGAATCCCCCACAAAGTCCCTCTGTTAAATAAAAGACGTGCAGAAGAGGTTACAATTTTCAAAGAACACATCAACTGTCCTAAAGAGAAATGGAGGAATATTTTCTGGACTGATGAGAGTAAAATTATTCTTTTTTGATCCAAGTGCCACAGACAGTTTATGAGACGACCCCCAAACTCTGAATTCAAGCCACAGTTCACAGTGAAGACAGTGAAGCATGGTGGTGCAAGCATCATGATATGGGCATGTTTCTCCTACTATGGTGTTTGGGGCTATATATCACATACCAGGTATCATGGATCAGTTTGGATATGTCAAAATACTTGAAGAGGTCATGTTGCCTTATGCTGAAGAGGGCATGCCCTTGAAATGGGTGTTTCAACAAGACAATGACCCCAAGCACACTAGTAACCGAGCAAAATCTTGGTTCCAAACCAACAAAATTAATGCCTCACAGATGTGAAGAAATCATGAAAAACTGTGGTTACACAACTAAATACTAGTTTAGTGATTCACAGGATTGCTAAAAAAGCAGTTTCAACATAATAGTTTTGAGTTTGTAGCCTCAACTGCAGATGCTAATAATATTGTGAACACCCTTTTCTACTTTTTTTTTTTACAATAGCCCAATTTCATAGCCTTAAGAGTGTGCATATCATGAATGCTTGGTCTTGTTGGATTTGTGAGAATCTACTGAATCTACTGGTACCTTGTTTCCCATGTAACAATAAGAAATATACTCAAAACCTGGATTAATCTTTTTAGTCACATAGCACTACTATTATTTTGAACACTACTGTATTTGCAGAATTAGAAAAACAGCAGCATCAATAATGAACCTATATTCCTGAAATGTTCTGTAAAGGTTGTATGTTTCCTGAAGTAGAAACCATGGAATGTTGCATCCAATGTAGATGGAGATGCAAACACAATCGTTTTTTAAATTATTTATGAACATTGAAGATGCCTCATTCTGCTGCTCATCCTAAGTCACCTCTTCCAGAACATGTTTGACAGTAAAAGCCTTTTGCTGTCATGGCACTGGATGATCTCTACTGTGAAATTAAAATGCTGGCTGTGTCCACCAATGTTGCTTAATGCAGATGCTTGAGTTAAATTTATAAAAGGAGAATTCATCTGCGCTGCCAGAAGACCTATTGGGAAAGGATGGAACACCTTACCCTCATTCAGTGTTGTGATGGTCATTATGGACAGCACTGTTTAAGGCCCCGTGTACATATAATGTCTTTTTTTTTTTTTCTTCTGCATGCAGCCACCTCCAGAGAGCAAGCTGCTTTTTTTGTGCACCAGCTCTGAGATAAGTTGAAAAATCCCTGAACTTTTCAGAAAGACCCCATGGCATCATTGCAGCGCCTTTTCAGGCAACGGGAAGGAGAGATTTATTTTTGCTGATTTGTCAATCAGTATTTGTTAAAATAAAATCTCATTTGTAATAGCGGATTGGACAGACGCATGGTTATTTGCTGAGGGTGAGTGCTTTTTATTGCCGTATATTATAAACTTGCCATTAGCTATTTATTGTTGTCATAGAAACAAATCCAACAAGATTTTTTCCCTCTGAAAACACTGAAACTGTTGAGATGAAGTTATCTCTTTTTATGTATTTATTTTTAAATACAAAAAACATGTCATCGGTTGTTCAAACAGATGATAAAAATGAAGCAGGTTGCTCATTTTACAGGCTACCAGCAGTTATTGTGCATCAAGCAATGGAGTGTTACGAGCTTTCTAAGCGACGCAGAGAGACCTGGCTCAGCAGAATAGGCAGAGCAGATCTGAAGGAAGCTTTAATATGGCCAGAACCAAGCAATGGATTTCTGGTAGCGGCGGATTTCTCTCAGCGCCACGGTGCCAGGCCTGTAACGGTAAGGCTTCTTCACACCGATGTTAGCCAGAGCGTTCTTCCGGGCAGCTTTGGTAGCCAGCTGCTTTCTCAGAGCTTCTTCTCCGGTGGATTTACGGGCAGTCTGTTTGGTTCTGGCCATATTAAACTTATGCTGTGAAACTGCTTGCCACTTCGTTACATCATCATTAAATTCACTATCCGATATAACATACGGATCCACTGAACCAGCTGCTGCACATCGATCATGATAAACAGCTTTATCTGGAGGGTTTAAAGCCCTGAGATAAAGCTTTCATTCTCTCTATTTTCTTTCACATGCCAGCCGTGTAGTAATCCACGATGGAGACGGTAACCAGAGACCCCATCTACAGGCAGATCCATGGTTGTGCGATGAGGTCTGCGGTATCCCCCATTGTGGCCAATCTGTACATGGAGCGAGTGGAGAAGAGAGCCTTGACATCTTTCACTGGCATCTCTCCCAGTCACTGGTTCAGATATGTCGATGACACATGGGTTAAAATCAAGCAACAGGAGGTTGAGGACTTTACAGAGCACATCAACTCGGTGGACTCCAATATCAAGTTCACACGTGAGGATGCCAGAAACAACCATTTAGCCTTCTTGGACTGTGATGTTACGATTGGAGAGAACAGGCAGCTCCAGACAGGGGTTTACAGAAAACCCAATCACACTGACCAATATCTGCTCTTTGGCTCAAACCACCCCCTTGAACACAAGCTCGGGGTGATCAGGACTCTTCAACACAGAGCCCTACAGGTGCCCACAACTACAGAGGGAAGGGCTAAAGAACAACAACTTGTCCGGAAAGCCCTCACAGTATGTGAGTACCCACGATGGTCCCTGGATAAAGTGTAGAAGTCCCAGAGAACAAAGAGACCAGACAGACAAGAGATGGAGACAAGAAGAAGAGTGTCTCTCCCTTATTTAGCAGGAGTAGGGGAAAAAACTACAAAGGATCTTCAGACATCACAAAATCCCAGTTTACTTTAAACCTGTTAACACCTTGAGACAGAAATTAGTTCACCCTAAGGACAGGATCCCTAATTACAAACAGAGCAATATAGTGTATTCTATCAGATGTCAGGAAAACCGTAACGAACACTACATAGGTGAGACTAAGCAACCGTTACACAAAAGGCTATACCAGCACCACATAGAGGGAGCCAGTGGACCTCAGTCTGCAGTTCATCTCCACCTTAAAGCCACTAACCACACGTTTGAGGACAAGGAAGTTAAAATCTTAGCCAGAGAGAAGAAATGGTTTGAGAGAGGGGTGAAGGAGGCATTCTATGTGAAACAGTTGAAACCCAGCCTTAAGCTGGGAGGGGGCCTGAGACACGCTTTGTCCCCTTGGGACAAATGGGGTACTCGGATCAAATCAGTTTCAGTCTTTTGTTCATGGTAATGAGTCATTCACATCATCAGGAGAGGCGTTAGTCCCATCGTTAGGAAGGACAGCTACCCTGTCATTAGGAGGGTGCTAACAAGAGCATAATAGGTGCTAATTAAAGCAATTGTTTAGTCACTAGCCAATAGCAGTCTGCCTCTCGGTAGGAGGGGTCTGGTTAGGTTTAAAACTCCAGCTTGTGTGGCTTCTGTTTGTCTCTACAAGGGTCAGACAGAAGTCAGACTGCCAGAGCAAGAAATTTAGCTGAGGAAGCTTCTGCGATTTGAAGCGAAACATCCTTGCATCAAGCAACCCAGTCCAGTCGAAGATTCAAGCTTCTCTACTATTCATAACAATGTGTTCATGATAACGGGAGCTAAACACGGTACGCCATAAGCCTAATAGAAGTTTGCGCAATGTTCGTAGGGACATCTTTATCTGCTGTAGAAGCGCTGTCAGATGTAGAATTGGACATGGTCCTGTTGCAATTTTTCATTCGATTGGGGAAACCAGACGTGTGCTTCCACACATGCCTCTTTGTTCCTCAGCGAGTCTTACACAGCAGATCAGTGCGTTTCTGCCCCACTGCTTTCGGCTTCCTGTTCAAAGTAGAAATACCTGTGTAATTTTTTTTTTTCCAGTTAAAATATATAATGTCATTGATCTATTTATTTAGGTGTCATATAAAACAAATAATGTTTTCCATTCATGCAGTGGAAATAATATTGGAATGTATATATGGAATGTTCCATCTTTCAAGGCATTGCACACATAAGTATTATTTATATACTGTTGGCCATGTGACCTTTGACCTTAGCCGACCTTAAAAGGTTTTAGTCAAATGTATACATTAACCCAAACGCTTTGGAACCAGTATGGACTAAACATAGCTCAAGGGTTGCCATTTAGTCAAAATTTTGAACAGAATTTTGGACAGAATTAATAACACTTCATGGCCAAACAGAAAATTGAATAGCAAAGAACATTAATACCCAGGTTTATTTCTGTACTCCAATAATAAAGATGACAGAATAACTGGCTGAATCATAGGCTATCTATACTAAGGTCAAGATTGAGCCCTGGAAATATCAATCTGCTAACATTATTTCATCGTCACATGGAATGAAAAGACACTTATTTTTATGTAGTTCAGTTTATTTCTCGCTAGCTTTTACATAATATATGACAGACATGTATATAAACACACAAAACAAAGCGGGTTTTGGAAGGACCAGCTCTGCACCGTCTGATTGACTGTCACCCCTGTCACTCAAAAACAAAACGGACAAGATTGAATCAGAATGTGACTGTTTAACCTCATTTAAAATACCTCTTAAAATATCTCAAGGTTAGCCATCTTTGAACTTGTCCAAGGTCTGTGTCCCAAGAATGTTCCCTGTGAATTTGAAGACTGTGGCAGTAATAGAACTGGACTTATGCTGAGCACAAACAGATGGATAGACAGACGCAGAGCATTCGCAATACCCAGTGGCCATATGTGATGGCCTTGGGTAATAACTTGTATATTTTAGAGCACAAATGGAAACAATGACAAATGTAGCAACTTTGGGTGCAAGAGTTTTGGTTTTGTTTTTTGTTGTTGTTGTTGTTTTACCTCAGTAGTGTTGCATAATCAGCTAAGAAATAAACTACACTGTCTTCATTCTGCCAAAATCACATACCTTGATGTCCCACATGACAACATACAGTTAGGGATTTCCTGAACAAAACATTTTTCTCCTGATTTCATAATGAATATCTGTCTGATCTGATACTTGCATTGTCCTTGATGTCACACTTTCACAGAGAACACTGCACGCACGTTAAAGTAAATCCAGTGCATATTCTAGACAATTGAACTGCTCCACAATGCATTAAGAAAAAAAGGCTGTAACATAACAAAATGTGGAAAAATGAAGCGCTGTGAATACTGGTTCAGTGCTGGTTCAGTACACACAACCACAATCATGGAGAATTCTGCTGATTTGACATTTGTCCTGAAGACACTCACTGACACCCTCCAAAAGGAAGGTAAGCCCACAGAAGGTCATTGCTGAAAGGACCGGCTGGTCTCAGAGTGTTGGATCAAAGCATGTTCATAGAACGTTGACTGGAAATTAAAAGTGTGGTTGGAAAAGGTGCACAAGCATCAGGGATGTCCACAGCTTTGAGAAAATTGTCAAGCAAAGCCAATTCAAGAATTTGGGGGAGCTTTACAATGAGTGGACTGAGGCTGAGCCAGTGCATCACCACATCCAGATGTGTCCAGAGAAGGGCTGCTTTGTAGTATCAAGCCACTCCTGAATGAGAGAAAATGCCGGAAGCATCCTACCTGGGCCAAGGAGAAAAATAACTGGACTGTTGCTCAGTGGTCCAAAGTCCTCTTTTCAGATGAAAGTAAATTTTGCAGTTCATTTGGAAATCAAGGTCCTAGAGTCTGGAGGAAGAGATGGCACAGAATCCAAGATGCTTGAAGTCCACTGTGAAGTTTCCACAGGCAGTGATGATTTGAGATGATATACCATCTGCTGGTGCTGGTCCACTGTGTTTTATCAAGTCCAAAGTCAGTACAGCTGTCTGTCAAGAGATGACCCTTCTAGCTATGGGCTTGTACAGTGCCTGTTAGCAGGAGGAAAGCACAGACTAGATGACAGTGTTACTATGTATTCATGTGGAAAGCGCTCCGATTGTCCCATAACATGCGACATCCATGAGAAGCGCATTGTGCCTACTTGAAATGAAGGCAAGTGCAGATATGCTTTTAAAACGTGTGCCAGTGTGCTACTGAAGAGCAAGAAGGAAGCCCTGGTAGAGAGCATGTTTGCTGTGTCGACACAATGCTTATGAGGTGAAGCGAGACGGAACACAGACTGATCTGTGTGGCTAAAATAAACTCATGTCCGTTTGAAGTGAAGGATAGCATAAATATGTTCTTAAAACATGCGCTGGAGTGCTGCTGTTGAAGAGGCAGCAGGCACTGATAGAACAACGGCTGTTAATAACACGGCGAATAACAATTGTAGACAAGTAGTCAATTCACAAAAAATGTGTCACGTGGGCAGGCTCGAAGATAAGAGACGTCCGTCCAAAGCAGAACCGGAACCACACCCCGAACCCCGGGAACACTGGAGCCGCCAAGTCCCGAACACCCAGGTGGCCACTGCCTCCGCTTGTCGGATCTGGTACTGCTGGCGAGGAACAAAAACAGTTAGATGTGGGTGCGTGTGCACCCAGCAACACGTATGGTGGGAAAACCACCTCCACCTCTCGTCGAAAAAGGAAACAGAATATCTGCTGTCCAACACACACAAGCAACAGATATTCCTGTTAGAAAGTCAACACAGTCCGCTGAGAACGTTACCTCCTTGGTAGAGCGATATCTCGGCAAAGAAGTGGAGATGACGTCTTGCAGATATACCGCTGCGGATCAGATGATTGGTAACAGCTGTCGTAGGTGACAGCTGTCACCCCGGCTGCTCCTGTGAGATGGCAGCGCCCTCTGGTGCCTGGAGCCCGCACTCCAGGCAGGGTGCCCTCTGGTGGTGGTGGGCCAGCAGTACCTCCTCTTCAGCGGCCCACACAACAGGACCCCCCCCCTCAACGGGCGCCTCCTGGCGCCCGACCAGGCTTGTCCGGGTGGCAGCGGTAGAAATCGGCCAGGAGGGCCGGGTCCAGGATGAAGCTCCTCTTCACCCAGGAGCGTTCTTCGGGGCCGTACCCCTCCCAGTCCACCAAATACTGGAAGCCCCGGCCCATCCTTCGGACATCCAAGAGCCGGCGCACAGTCCAAGCCGGCTCGTCATCAATGATCCGGGCAGGAGGTGGTGCCGGACCCGGAGTACAGAGGGGTGAGGTGTGATGTGGCTTAATCCGGGACACATGGAAAACGGGATGGATCCGCAGTGAGGCCGGAAGCTGAAGCCTCACCGCGGCTGGACTGATGACCTTGAGGATTTTAAATGGACCGATATACCGATCCTGCAGTTTAGGGGAGACCACTTGGAGAGGAATGTCCTTTGTTGACAACCACACTTCCTGCCCTGGCCGATACGTAGGGGCCGGGGTCCGCCGACGGTCTGCATGGGCTTTCGTCCTCATCCGGGCCCTCAGCAAAGCAGAACGGGCGGCACGCCACACCCGACGGCACTTCCGCAGGTGGGCCTGGACCGAGGGCACACCGACCTCTCCCTCAACCACCGGAAACAAAGGAGGCTGGTACCCCAGACACACCTCAAAAGGGGAGAGGCCGGTGGCTGACAACACCTGGCTGTTATGGGCATACTCGATCCAGGCCAAATGGGTACTCCAAGCCGCCGGGTGCGCGGCCGTCACGCAACGCAGGGCCTGTTCCACCTCCTGATTGGCCCGTTCTGCTTGCCCGTTGGTCTGGGGATGATACCCGGATGAGAGACTCACCGTGGCCCCCAGTTCCCGGCAGAAGCTCCTCCAGACTTGCGAGGAGAATTGGGGACCACGATCGGAGACGATGTCTGTTGGAATCCCATGCAGCCGGACGACGTGGTGGACCAGGAGGTCCGCTGTCTCCTGGGCAGTCGGGAGCTTCGGGAGGGCCACGAAGTGGGCCGCCTTGGAGAATCGGTCCACTATCGTGAGGATGGTGGTGTTGCCCTGGGACGGTGGGAGGCCCGTGACAAAATCCAGGCCGATGTGGGACCAGGGGCGATGAGGCACGGGTAGCGGCTGGAGCAGTCCCGAAGCCCTGCGATGATCAGCCTTGCCCCTGGCGCAGGTGGTGCAGGCCTGGATATAATCCCGGACGTCGGCCTCTAGGGACGCCCACCAGAAGCGCTGCCGGACAACTGCCACGGTTCTTCGCACCCCTGGATGACAGGAGAGCTTGGAGCCGTGACAGAAGTCCAGGACTGCAGCCCTAGCCTCTGGTGGGACGTAGAGTCTGTTCTTCGGCCCAGTTCCGGGGTCCGGGCTTCGTGCCAGGGCCTCCCGGACGGTTCTCTCTACGTCCCAGGTGAGGGTGGCCACGATAGTGGACTCCGGGATGATGGGTTCCGGTGGATCCGACAACTCCGCTTTGACTTCATCTTCATGTACCCGGGACAAGGCATCCGATCTCTGGTTTTTGGTCCCGGGACGGTAGGTGATCCGGAAGTCAAAACGGCCGAAGAACAGTGACCAGCGGGCTTGCCTGGGGTTCAGCCGCTTGGCGGTCCTGATATACTCCAGGTTCCGGTGGTCAGTGAAAACCGTGAATGGCACGGACGTTCCCTCCAACAGATGTCTCCACTCTTCAAGAGCCTCTTTCACCGCAAGGAGTTCTCGATTGCCGATGTCATAGTTCCGTTCGGCCGGGGTCAACCTGCGGGAAAAATAGGCACACGGGTGAAGGACCTTATCGGTCTTCCCGCTCTGGGAAAGCACAGCTCCTATCCCTGAGTCCGAGGCGTCCACTTCAACCACTAACTGGCGACTAGGATCGGGCTGCACCAGAACGGGTGCAGACGAGAAGCGCCGTTTCAACTCCTTGAACGTGGCATCGCAACGATCCGACCAGGTGAAGGGGACTTTTGGTGAGGTCAGGGCTGTCAGGGGGCTAACTACCTGACTGTAGCCCTTAATGAACCTCCTGTAGAAATTAGCAAAGCCGAGGAACTGTTGCAGCTTCCTACGGCTGGTGGGTTGGGGCCAGTCTCTCACCGCCGCGACCTTGGCCGGATCAGGAGCGATGGAGTTAGGGGAGATGATAAACCCCAGGAAGGACAAAGAAGTGCAGTGGAACTCGCACTTCTCGCCCTTCACAAACAGCCGGTTCTCCAACAACCGCTGCAGGACCTGACGTACATGCCGGACATGAGTCTCAGGATCCGGAGAAAAGATGAGTATATCGTCCAGATATACGAAGACGAATCGGTGCAGGAAATCCCGCAAGACATCATTAACCAATGCTTGGAACATCGCGGGGGCATTTGTAAGACCGAACGGCATGACCAGGTACTCAAAGTGACCTAAGGGGGTGTTAAATGCCGTCTTCCACTCGTCTCCCTTCCGGATCCGAACCAGGTGATACGCATTTCTAAGATCCAGCTTAGTGAACATTTGGGCTCCATGCAGGGGCATGAACACTGAATCCAACAAGGGCAATGGGTATCGGTTACGAACCGTGATTTCGTTCAGCCCCCTGTAATCAATGCATGGACGTAGTCCGCCATCCTTTTTCCCCACAAAAAAGAAACCTGCACCCATCGGGGAGGTGGAATTCCGGATCAACCCGGCAGCTAGAGAGTCCCGGATGTAGGTCTCCATTGATTCGCGCTCAGGTCGTGAGAGGTTGTACAGCCTGCTGGACGGGAACTCAACGCCTGGAACCAAATCAATGGCACAATCGTACGGGCGGTGCGGGGGAAGGGTGAGCGCCAAATCCTTGCTGAACACGTCCACAAGGTCATGGTACTCCACCGGCACTGTCCCGAGATTGGGCGGGACTCTGATCTCCTCCTTAGCCTGGGAACCGGGAGGAACCTAAACATACCCGATGGCAGGTCTCGCTCCACTGAACCACTACCCCGGACGGCCAATCGATCCGGGGATTGTGTTTTAACATCCAGGGGAACCCTAGAATCACGCGGGAGGTGGCAGGAGTCACAAAAAACTCGATCTCCTCCCGGTCGTTCCCTGACACCACCAGAGTTACTGGAGGTGACTTATGTGTGATTAAAGGGAGTAGGGAGCCATCTAGTGCCCGTACTTGCACAGGTGAAGTAAGTGCCACCAGAGGGAGCCCTGCCTCCCTGGCCCATTTGCTATCTAGCAAATTCCCTTCAGAGCCCGTGTCCACCAGTGCTGGGGCCTGAAGGGTTAAATCCTCATAAAGGATTGTAACCGGGAGTCGTGTGGCAATATGGGTGTGTCCCACGTGAATGTCTTGGCCCACCCCTAGCCCAGTTTCTAGGGGCGGGCGTTGGTGTTTAACCGCTCGGGGCAGTCCCTCACTTGATGCTCTATCGAGCCACAAACAAAGCACGCTCCGCGGACCAGCCTCCTCTGTCTATCCGGTGGTCTAAATGTGGCCCTGCTCGTGTCCATAGCTTCATCAGCAGGGGGAGCTGTAACCACACGGAGCGTAGAGGCCGTGGAGCGTGGGGAGGGCGGAGCTCGGTTGGAACCGGAAGGGAGAGGGACGGCGCGTGCCCGGCCACGCCCTTCGTCTCGTTCCCGACGGCGTTCTTCTAACCGATTGTCTAATCGTATAACCAGATCAATAAGCCCGTCTAAATCCCGCGGTTCGTCCTTAGCCACCAGGTGCTCCTTCAGGACCAACGACAGTCCGTTTACGAAGGCGGCTCGGAGGGCAGTGCTATTCCAGCCGGACCTCGCCGCCGCGATGCGGAAGTCGACTGCATAAGCAGCTGCGCTCTGGCGCCCCTGTCTCATTGACAACAGCATGGCTGAAGCGGTCTCTCCTCTATTTGGGTGATCGAACACTGTTCTGAACTCCCTCACAAACCCATCATATGTCTGAAGGAGCCGTGAATTTTGCTCCCAGAGCGCTGTAGCCCAAGCGCGTGCCTCACCGCGAAGCAGAGTTATAACATAAGCTATCTTGCTAGCATCAGTCGCGCACATGACGGGACGTTGTGCGAAGACGAGCTAACACTGCATAAGAAAGTCCGCGCACGTCTCCGCACAACCCCCGTACGGCTCTGGAGGGCTTATGTATGCTTCAGGGGAAGGTGGGAGGGGTCGTTGAACGACCTGTGGAATGTCAACGTTGCGCACAGGATTGACAGGAGGGAGAGCCGCAGCAGCGCCCTGAGGGCACGCTTCCACCTGAGCGGCGAGAGCCTCCACCCTGCGGTTAAGGAGGACGTTCTGCTCGGTCATTAGATCCAACCGAGCCGTAAAGGCGGTGAGGATTCGCTGCAACTCACCGATCATTCCTCCTGCAGACGCCTGTGCGCCCTGTTCTTCCATTGGCCGTTCAACAGCCGGTTGACGCCCCTCGGGGTCCATGACGTTGGCCGAGATATCCTGTTGTGAAAGTGTAGGAACACGGACCCACAACAGGGGCGCAAATGAACGGACAATGGAGGAAGTCAAATAACAACACTTTACTGTTGTGAAGAAGCACAACCAACACGGCGAATAACAATTGTAGACAAGTAGTCAATTCACAAAAAATGTGTCACGTGGGCAGGCTCGAAGATAAGACACGTCCATCCAAAGCAGAACCGGAACCACACGATTTCCTCTGCCACCGAACCCCGGGAATACTGGAGCCGCCAAGTCCCGAACACCCAGGTGGCCACTGCCTCCGCTTGTCGGATCTGGTACTGCTGGCGAGGAACAAAAACAGTTAGATGTGGGTGCGTGTGCACCCAGCAACACGTATGGTGGGAAAACCACCTCCACCTCTCGTCGAAAAAGGAAACAGAATATCTGCTGTCCAACACACACAAGCAACAGATATTCCTGTGAGAAAGTCAACACAGTCAGCTGAGAACGTTACCTCCTTGGTAGAGCGATATCTCGGCAAAGAAGTGGAGATGACGTCTTGCAGATATACCGCTGCGGATCAGATGATTGGTAACAGCTGTCGTAGGTGACAGCTGTCACCCCGGCTGCTCCTGTGAGATGGCAGCGCCCTCTGGTGCCTGGAGCCCGCACTCCAGGCAGGGTGCCCTCTGGTGGTGGTGGGCCAGCAGTACCTCCTCTTCAGCGGCCCACACAACAGTTAACTCTGTTTACACCACGTTTATGAAGTGAAATGAGACAGAACAGAGACAGATCTGTGCGAGTCATGTCTAATTTATCCAACATGATGAGTCAAAAAAATGCCTTGCTCAGGTCACGTTCCAATTACAGAGATCGGATCAGGACATCCGTTTATACGATAATGACAATTCAAGTGCCCACACTTAAGTGTTTTTGAGAGGGGTTTACCTCTCATCCATGTGTTTGTTGGTTTGTTAGCAGGAACATTATTAATCTACTTTGTTTCATCATATTCTGGGGCAAACAGGAATTTAGAAAAATTCTGCCGAGCATTGGGATGAGGGAAGCAGAGTTGGTCCTCAGAGAAATGCAAGTGAAGCGTTTTTAGTTGTAAACTGCATTATTGATTTTGCATCAGGCTTTCGTTTTTCCAATATTCTGCAATTTTTTATCACCTTGAAGAGTTTTTGGCCGTCTTAAGGATCACACGCCGTTGTTAACGCCGGCACTAGGGGGCGTGGCTTAGTTCCGGCTTTACCGGGAATCGTCGAAAAAATTATTCAACATGTCGAATAATTCAGGGAGCACTCCCGGAGAATTCACGTGACGACGGAGACAACGCGAACAACGGCGTTTGATACTTTTTAATCACCATTTCATCCTGCCCCTTCCTGTAGTGCCACAGTTTACACCGCCGTAATTGGCGGCCGGCGTTGTATCCCTAATCAACGGCGTGTAAAACGGCAATAGAGTCCACATCGGCGTCCTCAAGGGCGTTTTAACCGGCGACAGAGGCAGACAAAACGGCAGCGCTAGCGGACAGTATGCTGTTCTAAACGCCACCTCCCGGTTAACGGCGTTCCGAACGGCCAATAGGCGGTGGCCAATGTAAAAACGCTAGCGCGCTGCATGCAGGCCTCTCACTCACGGCTAGCTCCAGATATTTTTGCAGAGAAGCTCCAGCATGCCTCCTAAAAGAAAATTGGCAGCGGCAAGGACTTACCAAGAGGTCTGGTTCAGAAGCAGAGGGTAGCCCTGTGGTGGAGACGGAGCAACACGTTGAGGAGGGGAAAAGGAAGAAGAAGAAAAGGCTGATGATCTCCCTCCCCTTGCAGTGACAGAGGCACGTCCCGTCCTTCTTCCCCACAAAAAAGAAGCCTGCCCCTATGGGCGAGGAGGAGGGACAAATAAGACCTGCAGCCAGGGAGTCTTGAATATACTGCTCCATTGATTCCCTCTCCAGGCGCAACAGATTGTACAGGCTGGAAAGAAGCTCCGCGCCCAGAAGCAAATCGATGGAGCAGTCATACAGTCAGTGAGGAGGCAACGATAGCACACGGCTCTTGCTGAAGACTTCTTGAAGGTCATCATGGTACTCTGTAGGAATAATAGAGAGGTCTACTGGGGAAATAATAGATTCTATGGAAGTCTGAATAGGTGGAACAGACGAACGGAGACAACGGAGGTGACAGGCTTCACTCCACCGGGAGATGGACCCAGTCGGCCAATCAACATCAGGATTATGTAAGAGTAACCATGGGTGCCCTAAAACAATAGGTGGAGTGGATGAGTAAACGAAAATTGATGATCACGATGATTACCAGAAACTAGCAAAGAAACAGGTACAGTCTGATGAGTTATAGAGGGGAGAGGAGTACCATTAAGTGCCGAAACCTGGATAGGGGAGGATAGTTCAATCACAGGAATATGAGCCTGATTAATCACGCTAGGATCTAATAAATTGGCATCAGCACCACAGTCTAAAAGGTCTATTGGCGAGCGTTCTCTTTTGGCCGAACTGGGCATTCGCAAATAATATGTCCCCAGGCGCTGCAATACAGACACTCCCCGGCTGACAAGCGCTGTCAACGCTCTTCAGGACTCAGTCGTGCCCTACCGAGCTGTATGGGTTCCTCTGTAGGGGGCGCTGTGTGCATGGGGAGTGCACTCCCAGTGGAGCACGAGGCAGAAGGAACAGGGTCCGCATGCGGAGGGGTCTGAGGGGAAGACGCGTGCAGCCCTTTGGCCTCTCTCCCACCGTCTCTCCCTCAAATGATTATCAATCTTAATGGCTAATGAAATGAGGTTATCGAGGGAAGGGGGAAGATCGCGGACCACCAGCTCGTCCTTGAGCGTCTCAGATAAGCCGTTAATAAAGACGCTCCGCAGCGCGGCACCGTTCCAGCCCAATTGGGCCGCCAAAATGTGGAATTCAGTGGAGTACACCACCACACTACGGTTCTCCTGCCTGAGGGTCAACAGCCGCTGGGAGGTCATCACATCGGGTGATCGAAAACCGTCCGGAATTCCTGCTCAAACTGGCTAAAGGATGCTAATACTGGTGACTGCTGTTCCCATAATGCGGTAGCCCACTCCAGGGCCTCCCCCCGAAGCAAGCTAACCAGGTAAGCTTTTTATCTTTATCAGTGGTGTACATAAATGGTCTTTGTGAGAAGACAAGCAAACACCTAAGCAGGAATGATGCACATTTATCCACTGAACCGGTGTATGGCTCAGGGTGACAGAGGAAAGGTTCCTGACGCGGAGGTGCTAATGCTAATGAGGGAGCGGTAGTGGCAGCTGGCTCGGCTGACGGCGCTGTTGCTGGGGCGGCTAAAGCTAAGCTATCTGCTAAGAGCTGAGCGAGTACAGAGATGCTACTGCATAGTTGAGATACCTGTAACTCCAGAGATTTCTGTTGATCAGATAAAGCAGACAGATGTTGTTGTTGACCAAATAACTTTTCCTGCGAGCTGAGGGCCAGGCGAAGTTGCTCTGCTTCCGCTGAGTCCATTTGGTGGCCAGAAATTCCTGTTAGGGTTAAACCCGAGAGAACAGTGATTAGGACTCAAAATGCAGAAAGCAAGCCAAAATACAAAATAGAATGATTTGTTGATATGTGTAGAGGGTGTCACAAGCCAAGAAGCCAAGCACTGGAGGCGGGAGAGACCGCTGGAGCTAACGGGAGGCAGGAACGTCACATCCAAACACCGTTTGTCTGGAACCAGCACAGAACAGGACCAGGTGGCACAGTGAAACAGAGGGAACCAGGAGCTCTGAGGACACAGGAAACACAGTTAGTATAAGCCACCAAATAAAGTACAAAAAGTAATCCAAAGACGAGGCCGAAGAAACCTGTAGGCAAACTGAGTTTCCAGCATCTGAGAGCATGGAGAGATGAGGTATTTGTACAGGTGGTTAATGAGTGTGAGCAGGTGAATCCAATCAGTTCCACAAGTGGCTCCAGCAGACACAGAAAGGGAGGGGGAGTGAGGCAGATACAGCAGCAAACCAAGGCAGCACAACAGATCTGTGTATTCTGTATTGTGAAGGAAATCAAAGCACACATCTCCCTTTGGATGGGATGCCAGTAATTCCAGATTATTTCCCCAGCATATGCTAGTAACCAGTTGAACCCTGGCCTACATATTAGCAGACCATCTCCTATCCCACTGAGCTACCTTTAAAATATATGCTGATTAAAAAAATCCCAAAATGGAAACTGTATTCACCCCATTAGCCTAGCGCTTCTCTCATGGGATAATAATATCTTGTGAAATATAACAAGTGCCAGGATTTACTCTCATCACTCACTCATCTTCAACCGCTTATCCAGGATCGGATCACAGGGCCAACAGCTCCAGCAGGGCATCCCAAAGTTCCCTTTCCCATGCCACATTGACCACCTGGGAGATCCCGAGCCATTCCCAGGACAGTGTAGAGATATAATGTCTCCACCTAGTCCTGGGTCTTCCCCGGGGTCTCCTCCCAGATGGACGTGCCTGGAACATCTCCCTAGGGAGCCGCTTGTACACGTGATCTAGTACCTTTTGGTCATGACCGAACCCTCATGACCATAGGTGAGAGTAGGAACCAAGATTAACAACAAGATTGAGAGCTTCGTCTTTTTGGCTCAGCTCCTTTTTCGTCACAACAGTACCGTAGAGTGAATGCAATACTGCCCCTGCTTTGCCGATTCTCCGGTCAATTTCACGCTCCATTGTCCCCTAACTTGTGAACAAGACCCAGGGTACTTGAACTCCTTCACTTGGGCAAAGCCTCATTCCCTACCAGGAGTAGGCAATCCATCGGTTTCCTGCTGAGAACCATGGACTCGGATTTAGAGGTGCTGATCCTCATCCCAGCTGCTTCACAGTAGGCTGTGAACCAACCCAGTGATTGTTGGCGGTCACAGGCCGATGAAGCCAACAGGACCGCATCATCTTCAAAAAGCAGTGATGAGACGCTGAGCCCACCAAACTGAAGACCCACTGCCAAACTGCCCTTTTAAGTAAAATAGCAAATGATGTTGATCTGCACTGCTGTCATATAAAACAAATAATGACACTTTACCATGCCAGGATTTACATGATGTTAAAATGCAATTCTCAATTTTTAATACAGACATTGAGCACCTCTGTCTGCTGTGTTAAATTGTTGTAGTTCAAGCCCATAACGTGACTGCAGTTGTAAATTTAACCATTCACTTAATGCAGCAGAGACAATCATTCGTTCATTTTCAATACCTGGTCACGCCAATCAAGGGTCACTGGGGGAGCTGAAGCCTATCCCAGTAGTCATAGGGCTTGAAACATACACCCTGGACAGGACACCAGTCTGTCGCAGGACGCAGCAAAGACAGTGTTGTCAAACTTTGGAAAGCTATACTTCGGTGAGTCAAAAGGCCTCTATGTCACATGATTACCCACACAAGCTATGCAGCAGTACAGTAGTAAAAACCAGCCTTAAATTGCATTGCTTTGTGACTACGCATTAATGACCACTTGTCAGATTGTTCTCAGTTAAGAAAAACCACTAAGAATTTTTAAGCAGCCTTGTCTCTGCTTTGAAGGCCTAAATCTACGGATTGAACTTTATGCAGGTTTCAAAATGAAGTTGATTATGTTTTTGATGATTGAAGATGGAGAATGCTGCAGTATTCTGAATCATCTGAAGCAGCTTCAGTTTGTGTGGTGGTGAACCTGCCAGTGAGACATTGTAGAAGTGGAGGCATGAGATGATAAGTAACTGTGTCATGAGTTGTGTTGCGCACTGCTGGTGTTATACTGAGCAGATCTACACCATCTGAAGATGGATCCAGTGTAATCACAGAATATTAGGTGGATTTTAAATACAATACTGCCAGTATTTGCCAATATTTGACAGCTGATTGTGAATGTTTTTGCTCCTTAAAAAAAAAAAAAAAATCAAAAGCTGGTACCTAGTTGGAGATAGAAAATAGGTGTAATCAATGGTAAATGTAGTGTAGTGTTGTAGAACATTCTGAGTAATTGTTAAAATTCTAAACATGTTTAAAAATTGCAACGTCATGAAATTGTGATCAACAAAACATTAATAATTTGATAAACCAATGTTAATAATTGGGTGTAATATGTGTCTTTTACTCTAATTTTACAAGTGCCTTTGTTTTTTTGTTCATTAATGCATCTTGGAATAAATAATTTCTGCTTGAATATGGATTTGGCTGCTCAGTTATTTTGATGCTAGACTACAATTTAAACTACAATTAAAATAAAATGCAGATTTTTTTTTCCTGTTTTGGAGTGAGTGGTAAGCAGTTTTTTTTTGTGCAGTGGTCTGCAGTGGCTGTGCACGTACATTCGTACAGCTCAGTGTGTACAACTCCATGATTGAAGCACACTGCTCTGCTCATTGCTGTGGCGAAAAGCGTAGATGTCACAAATGTGTCTATCTATATGGCAAAAGTAGGTGACATGGACATGCAGGTAAACCATGCAGTGACAGAGACCTCATGGTCTCTGTGCAGAAGTATCCTGAGTCTCCTCTGCAACATCAACCCTATAGTATAAATCTCATGAAAAGCATGTTACACTCTTCAACAGAAAACAGTTTGGAGATGTCAACAGATACATTTTAGCTTTATGGAAAAGAATGGTAATAAGTACAGGATTACAGCATAGACTGTGTGGAGCCCGGTTGTGCGACACGTGCACAGCCACTCTTGTCAATGTACTATAATAGTACATTAGATGAATTTTGCATGCTGTTTTAACAAATCAGACCTGATTTGCTCATTTTTTTGGAATCTGGACAGACATCTGGGTCTAGGATCTGCACGACTTTGCAGGTTAGTTTGGGAGATGCAAACAGGATAATGATTTGATATAGTAAAGAAGGACTGGTTGGAATGTTAGAGTCCACTCTTTCTCTTCTGAGATGTTGGACAGGTAGGCTGAGATCTGTGCCAAAACCGTGAAGACGTCTGGTGAAGTAGGGGTGGTTGTCATGGTAATGGCTTGAAAAAAGATGTTGAGGTGGTGATACTCCAGTGGACAGTGCAGTGTGATTTAATTGAAGGATAGTTCCTGACATGCCAAATGAGTGAGTGAGTGCAGGATGAACTGTTTGTTCTATTTGAAAGGCTGCTGATAGATGCAGAAAACTGAAGACTGATGACTGGTTGGCAGCTTTTGCTGAAGACGGGGTTCGGAACAGTTTCAGTGGAATGAATGCTCTTGACAGCTGATTTGTTAGCATCAAGCAGATCTTTCCGTGAAATGAACTCTGTCACAATAATCATCTGAGCATGCAAGTGTTTTGAATAGAACAGGAACTATGGAGAACGTTCTCCCTTTTTCAGTCTGAGAAAGTGAAGAACTGGTTTATGTAACAGTGGAGTGAGTCCAGCTTGTTGGAGTGGAATGGGGATCACGGTGTTCCACCACACGTGAGGAGTTGATCCTGCCAGCTTTGGTGGGTGACGGTGAAGTAGATTAAAGTGCTTCTGAATATATGGTGTTCGGAGGCCTTCACAAGAGGTGATGTGCTGTTGGTGGGAGGCTGCAGGCTGATCAGGTCAGGCAGGAGCTGCTTTTAGTCTATACCTTTTATGAGGCAAAGTCATCGGCACAGAGGGAGTTCCTTGGTGAGTGTAGAGAAAGAATGAAAGGTGCATTAGGAGAAAAATGAGTTTTTTTGCAATGCATAAACCCTAGTTGAAATATAAGCATTAAAAGCCCCATCTGCACTACAATCAGTAATGGCAGTGGATTTCCACCAGAAGCTGCTTTATCAAAGCATCACAAGCTGTAGGCCCCATGAGCCTCGAACCTGACAGAATGACTGTGGAATTTGAAAGGTACACCACCTTTACAGCAGCTTAGTAACATGCAGACTGGACGAGTGATTATTTGTCTGCGTCAAGCTGCAGCACTGGTGTCATCGCAGTCCTGTTTTGGCCACAGTGATAAAAATGTTCATTTATTTTTTTGTAAATTAGCTGTGATGTCTGCTTTTATTTGCAAGTTATAATGTTTCCATACCAGAGATGTAAAAACAAGATCTTGTCCACATTCTCATGAAGAATAAACACAGGCCCTATTTTGACAGTCTTAAGAGGATGGTCTAAAGCGTAAGTGCATTTGACCAATATTTATTTTTTAAACTAAAATATTATATTAAAAGAAATAGTGAGCAGCACAAGAGGTCCCAAGTTCAGTTCTCAGAGAATACTCAAAATCTGGTAGCTGTGACTTGATTACCTAATAAATAAATGAACAGACACAGGCTCAGTTGACTGGAGCACTTGACCAAGGCTTATTTATAAACTAAAACAGAAAATTAAAACCAATAGTGAAGAGTGGACAGAATCAGTTTGAAGGAGGCACAGCTGATCCTTTTATGCTGAAGCAGATGTGATGGGCCCAAGTGCCTCCACTCAGCCAATCAGGTGATTTCTTAGTCTGCGGGCCAAGTACTTTGTCAGTACCACTTAAGGTGTCCAAACACTTACATCCCAGCCTCAGTGGACCATAACCTACACAAAAAATTTATGATAGCCATTGTAGGGGTCTATGAAGGAACGTATAATGGTCATATGTTTTCAGATTGAAAAGTGTACCACATATACCTCAAAATACCTCCTCAGTTTGGACTGTCTGTGATTGAATGTTATGGAGTTATGGGGTAAAAATTTCTAAAATGGTGACAAAGGTCTGTTTCAGTTTGTGGTCAGTTTGGTTTAAAAAAAAGTGAATTATTGGTTCTACAAAGGAACAAGTTTACACCATCTCTCATGTTTAGTTATCACTTCATGAGATAGTATGTTATATGTAGAATCCAGTGGATGTCAACCGTGTTTGACCCTAACTTTGGAGACCAAGGATTCGCTGAGGTCAAAACTATTCAGTTTAATCATAATAATGCATCCAAATAATCACATTTTACCAAAAAATGGAGCAGCTTTAGGTTGTGAGCCCTGAAATTGACCTTTGTCACCATTTTTGTTGTTTTTACTCCATAATATTCAATCATGAATAATTTGACCTATGCCCTTTTGGAATCCGTATGATCAGTCAAATAACATGATACGATTGAAGTATTTTAAAATTTTGACCCTTGTGTAATCCTTCATTAACACCTATCTGCCTATACAACCCCTGGCAAAAATTATGGAATCACCGGCCTCGGAGGATGTTCATTCAGTTGTTTAATTTAGTAGAAAAAAAGCAGATCACAGACATGACACAAAACTAAAGTCATTTCAAATGGCAACTTTCTGGCTTTAAGAAACACTATAAGAAATCAGGAAAAAAAAATTGTGGCAGTCAGTAACGGTTACTTTTTTAGACCAAGCAGAGCAAATAAATATGGAATCACTCAATTCTGAGGAATAAATTATGGAATCACCCTGTAAATTTTCATCCCCAAAACTAACACCTGCATCAAATCAGATCTGCTCGTTGACATTGACCCTATGCCATGACATTGACCCTATGTGTCTTTTTGCAAGGAATGTTTTCACAGTTTTTCCTCTATGGCAAGATGCATTATCATCTTGAAAAATGATTTCATCATCCCCAAACACCCTTTCAATTGTCCAAAATATCAACGTAAACTTGTGCATTCATTGATGATGTAATGACAGCCATCTCCCCAGTGCCTTTACCTGACATGCAACCCCATATCATCAATGACTGTGGAAATTTACATGTTCTCTTCAGGCAGTCATCTTTATAAATCTCATTGGAACAGCACCAAACAAAAGTTCCAACATCATCACCTTGCCCAATGCAGATTCGAGATTCATCACTGAATATGACTTTCATCCAGTCATCCACAGTCCACGATTGCTTTTCCTTAGCCCATTGTAACCTTGTTGTTTTCTGTTTAGGTGTTAATGATGGCTTTCGTTTAGCTTTTCTGTATGTAAATCCCATTTCCTTTAGGTGGTTTCTTACAGTTCGGTCACAGACGTTGACTCCAGTTTCCTCCCATTCATTCCTCATTTGTTTTGTTGTGCATTTTCGATTTTTGAGACATATTGCTTTAAGTTTTCTGTCTTGACGCTTTGATGTCTTCCTTGGTCTACCAGTATGTTTGCCTTTAACAACCTTCCCATGTTGTTTGTATTTGGTCCAGAGTTTAGACACAGCTGACTGTGAACAACCAACATCTTTTGCAACATTGCGTGATGATTTACCCTCTTTGTTTCAATTGACATCTCTCGTGTCGGAGCCATGATTCATGTCAGTCCACTTGGTGCAACAGCTCTCCAAGGTGTAATCACTCCTTTTTAGATGCAGACTAACGAGCAGATCTGATATGATGCAGGTGTTAGTTTTGGGGATGAAAATTTACAGGGTGATTCCATAATTTATTCCTCAGAATTGAGTGAGTCCATATTTATTTCCTCTGCTTGGTCTAAAAAGTAACCGTTACTGACTGCCATAATATTTTTTTCTTGATTTCTTATAGTGTTTCTTAAAGCCAGAAAGTTGCCATTTGAAATTACTTTAGTTTTGTGTCATGTATGTGATCTGCTTTTTTTCTACAAAATTAAACAACTGAATGAACATCCTCCGAGGCCGGTGATTCCATAATTATTGCCAGGGGTTGTAGCTACCACCCTGGGATGGCTATCATACATTTTTGTGTAGGTCAAGGAATACTGAAGCTGGGTTGTTGTTTAGAGGCCTATATATGACACCGAAATAGACACGACGTTCATTATTTTTCCCATTGTATGAGGGCATCATGTACCATGCATTTACCGTGTATTTTTGCCCCATACATTTCGCTCCAGTGAATGCTTCTATTACCTTTTCGTAAAAATGCTTCCATGATTTGATGAAGCTGAATCCAGTAGCCGCAGTGTTGAAATGGGTGCGTGTTTCCTCAGACACTGCTGAGCCCCACAGCAGCACTGGCTAAGATCAGCGGTGTGTCGGCGAGTTGCCTGTGGGGCAGAGTCCACTGCTGCATGGACACAGTCACCTCTATGCTCCATTGGTGTCCACTTCCTGCTCTGAGAAGAAATACCTGTCTAACTTCAAGTAAAATATCAAATGATGTCGCTCTATTTAGGTGTCATATGAAACAAATAATGAATCTTTTTCATTCATTCAATAGAAAGAATATTTATTTATAAGAATGTTAGGGGAGATGATGGTCTAGTGGTTAAGCATTGGGCTTGAGACCAGAGGATCTGTGGTTCAAATCCCAGCTTGACCGGAAAATGGCAGCACCCTGACATCGGGGTAAATGTGAGGCATTATTGTAAAGTGCTTTGAGCGTCTGATGCAGATGGAAAAATGCAACATAAATGCAGTCCATTTACCATTTATTTACACGTGTTGAAAGATTAAATGTTCCATCTTTTAATGCGTGTAAATATTCTGACCATTGCACACATAAACATACATTATTTGTATATTCGTGGTACCGATTACGTCAGAATTGGCTTTGAGTGCATGGACTGCCATGGATGACAGCCTGCAGGTTTGTCTTGCATTTATTGTTTGAAAGAGTTTTTGCCTGTTACTGATTGCAAGTGACAAGCAAAGGCAGATGAGAAATGATATGCAACATATAGATCTCACAGCTCTGGAGCTCAATCAGAAAGTTGTGGACTGCAACTCTGCACTCTCTCTACTCCAAATCCAAACAAACTTGGTATCCACCCGCTCTTAGGATTTATTTCAGCTGGGTGCACAAACCAGAATGATTAAAGTACAACAAAGGTTGCTAAACTAAGAGGGAACGTTAAGCCACAAGCTGTTTGTGCAGGTTGGGAGGGTTGCTTGGATTTCTTTAATAAAAAAATAAATAAATAAATGGTGTGCTCTTGCGGCGATACAATGCAATCTCTTGCAATGGATATATTTAACTGAGCTCCTCCAGAACTAGAACCACAATGTTTTGTACTATGCGTTTCATCTTTCCTTTGTACTTCTTCTCTTGTAAGTTATTCTAATAGGCTTTGTGTCCAATGAGCTGTCAAACACACATGATGCAACTTTTCATCATGTTGCAAAAGCAAAAATTTGCATTGAGTGTGTTTATAAATATGGAAGAATTAATCTGAAGAATTGACAGAATTATTCAAGATTAAAAGAAACATGTTTAGTTGAAAAGTCTCACTTCTGAACACATTTTGTTATCATGAAAATATGTGAATAGAATTAATTTGGTGGGGAAAAGGGCAGGAATCACCCTTCCCCTGTACATGAGTTTGTAAACCCAGTTCCTTCTAAACCATGTGATGAATTTCAGTAAAACGTAGCACAGTGGTAGCACACCATGTGAAGATGTGCACGAAGGAAAATAATTCCTGTCCAGCATGGTCAAGAGAAGATATTTGGACTTGTTACCTTCTCAGACGTTTTACCACTTTATTTTAGGTCCTTTTTATCACAAATGATTTGCTACATTGTAAAGACATAAAATCTTATCAAGTAGATTTGTCTAATTTCTGGTCAAAATATTTAATCTGCACTTAATGAGACATAACCACTTAAGTCAAATTTGAGTAAGATATAAGGATTTATTTTGAAATAGTACATCTTAAAAATGTTCATTGAAAGCGTCTTGGAAACATCTTCTTTTGTGTCATATCTGACATGAAGCAAACTTTTTTGACTCACCATAAGACTTTTATGCTGCTGTGTTGTTTGTAAAAGGTGTCATGCTTTCAA